>NW_004524662.1:9914628-9920684 GCF_000260255.1 Octodon degus | reverse complement strand
ACCACCACACCCAGTTTTCATGGCTGGCACCATGCAGGGCCTGCACAGAATAAGGTGGTACTAGGGATTGAACCCAGGTCCTTGCACTTGCCAGGTAGGCTCTTAGGCTGCTCAGCTATCTCCCTGGCCCTGAGGTTATCTGTTGTGGATTTCAATTGTTTAACATAAATTATTATTAGTTGTTTAGTAGTTTACTTCAAAATATACACTTCTATAATCAAATATAATACATTATTTAACTATGATAAGACACCGAATGATTGGCCAATGGTCACATGGTTGGATATTGGTATAGTTAACACATTTCCCACTTCTCTAGTCAATATGGTTCACCTTAAAACTTGACAGTATTAAATATCCATTAGAAAACATAAGGAGTATATTTTTGAGAAATCAGATATAATTTATTTGTGAGTTATTTGTCATTCTTTTCTTCCAAAAAAGTAATCCGCAATGAATAGATGAATAGAAGCAGAGGATTACTAGTGTTCCCTTAGATGAATATGTTTGTATTTACATATAGCTAATATTATACCTGTCCTATGTGTAAGTTATTTTGACAGGATAAATTAAATATTTATCTTTCAAAACAATTCATATTATAAGGTAACTCACCCCAAACAAATCAAAATTTTGACTACCTACAAAAAATTTCCTTCTACATGATTACTCAGAAATATACCAGGAGCTGGCCAAATACCTCAGTGAAGTAAAACTCCTGCAAGCAGGAGCAGGGGCCAGGGGTTCGATCTCTGGGCCTGCTATACTGGCCCCACCCCCGGGTGCGCTGAGACAGCCATTGAGACTGGGCGTGGTGGCGAGTGCCTATATTCCCAGCTCTTGGGAGGCTGTAAACAGGTGGATCACTACGAGTCTGATCTAGTAGTGAGATCATGAACACCCTATAGGTCCTTCCCCAGAAAATACAGGGAAAAAAAGAAAGAAAGAAATATACCAGAGGCAGAATAAAGGTCTACTCTAAATATGTATGTTTATCAATCTGGATTGAAAAGGGAAACCTGAAGCCACCAAGTATTTTTATTTGATAGAAGTTCAATACAGAGAATTACATACACTATTGAAAGGGCTGCAACAATAAAGGTGAGATGACTGTTCACAAAAATTCCAGAAGTGGGGTATTCATAGGGAAGCTATATCCCATGACCCTCACTTCCTGAAGCATCAAAATGAATAATTCTTAGAGAATTCTCAAAATCAAAAAAAAAACCATCATATAGTAATTTGGTTAACTAGTCACAGCTCTCTACTGACTTGAGCACAAACCAATACAAAAGAGAACTGCAAGTTGGTGATGAGTAGCCCCCTAGACCATCACTGAGGAAATAAAAAATGTTAATAGAATTCTTTTAAGTAGCAGAAATTATGCATTTTCTAGAACTCTGGTCCAAATTCCTATGCAAGGTTTTGGAAGTTCTTCATCTTGTTCAAAACCATTATGACTTTGTCAATAAATTAGCTTGTCTTGCATTAAGTGGCAAATCCCAGATCTTAATTAAATCAGAGTCAGATGATCTTGTCTCATCAGGATAAATCAGGTTTATCTGTCTTCTATCAGCATATGTTCAATATTTCCAAAGCTAGTTATGTCAGCCTCACTTTAAGACCTTGTCTCCATCTGTTCTTCCTACAACTCTCACCCACTTTGATATCTCCATACCTGGAGCTTCTTGCCTAACTACATGCCTAACTTAATTCTATGCACCAAAGCGCATAGGTATAAGGAAAAATGCTGATGGCTCAATATTTTGTGTATGCTGTGCAAATTTATGTGTGACAAATCCATCAGGGACTTCAGACAGGGGATGTGATAAAATCTCATTCCTTGAATCTACTAAAGCGGAAAAAGTACCAGAATGTGGCAAATAAGAGAAGCTGCAATAGTTAATTATCATGACACACAGCTCATCTGTAATTAATCCTTTTCTTCAGCAGGATTCTGCAACTGCAGCATTAAAAAAACAGGTCAGATGATGCTTTAATTAAGGCTGTACAGTGTTGCTGCCTCTACAGCAACAAGAACTGTTTTTTGTCTATAGGTGTGTGTGAAGCACTACAAATATTTTCTTAACATCTTTACAGAGTGCTGTTTAAGCATCTTTGCTAGCATTATGTCTGCAGACAGACTGATTACAATTCAAAGGGGTTTTCTGTTCTCCTTACACCAATCTCAGGAGCCACTGAAGCAATCTAAATACCATGCCAGAGGGACGAGACACTCTAACCAAACAGCTAAAAATGAGACATGAGGTGCCATTACGTTTGGGAATGTTGCTGTCTTGAAATTTACAACCCTCTTAGCCAGCCGACCAGGCTCGGGATCAAGGGCCTGCAGTGTACACACACTTGACAAGGTCTGATTGTGGTGAAGCCCCTACTGTCTCTCTGAGATTGTGATCCACAGCGGCAGTGTTCAGTATCGGAACGGATGTGAAAGGAAGGTGATGCAAAAGAAATATCGTTTAGTCATGGTCTTGTGTCTGCAATTCATTTTCAGCTCATTACATGGAGTAAGGCTGGTACTATGGAGTACGCTTTGGCTAGGTACCAATAATTAAAAAAATAAAAGTAAATGTTTGGCCTATGTGTACAACAATGTTGCTATAACCAAAGCAATAAACGGCACCATAATAAGCCACTAGGGCTTCCCATTATCCTTCTTGTCTTCGTCACTGGCACACAGCCTGTTCCTTTTCCCAGGCTCCAGCAGCTAGACAGGGACACATGACTTGCTCTCACAATAAGAACCGAAGAGTCATTTGAGTCACCACCAGGTCCAGCAGCCCAGGACGGATGTGCCTTCTCTATATTCTCTTTCTTTTTGGTCAGCCAGCTGAACTCAGTGGGTTGGGGTTGCATGTAAAGTTCTAGAAAATGTAAAATATCTGTAGAGAAACCCTCATTTTCTGTACCAACTTGTGTTAGGCTACTACTGGAGCAAGTAGTATATCTTTATAAGTGAAGCCACTGAGACCTGGTAGTTTCTGTTACAGCATTTCAGCTGTGCTCACTGAGTCGTGTGCTGAGTCATCTGTGTCATTCCCTCTATTCCTCCCGTAATATGTATTAATAAGGCACTTGGCTAAATGCTAGGATCTGGGAAGGGGTTTGTGGCACAGAACGTGCCTAACATTTTTCTCTGCACTATAGCAAACTGATCATTAGTTTTAAAAGGTTAGTTTTTCCCTGCCCAATGTAACCTCCTTGAATAATCTAAGTGACCAAGAACTGTCATTAGACGTCTATTTCTAAGTCCTAGGAAAAATGCCTAAATAAGCACCATAAACTTCAGTGCAGTTGCAGATTAAACATTCTTCTCTGGCTAGGGTTACTGAGTACACAGAACAAGTCGTCCTCTACTTGAAGGGTTACAAGATGACCAGTGCGGCCTTTGGCCCTTATGTTGCCTACAGGTAGTGAGCAGTCACCCTCCATTATAAAGTAGCCTGCTTTATTTGGGAGATGATGTGCGTATAACCTGTAGAACATTTGCTAAGTAGTAGAGAAATGCAATTAAATTGTTCTACTATTTATGGCAAATATAGCACTGTTCTCATGGGTGGAGATCTCTGTAGTGCCAACGAATGACTCTCTGGGACTGTGTCCGAGACCCTCTAATGCTCTGTCTACATATAGAGAACACCAGCTTTCTAGGAATGTGGGAGTGGGCACAACACACTGGGATCAGGTAGGGCATGAAGACTGGATAGTAAAGCATTGGTCTTTTCTGCTTCATCTCCAATAACAGTCCAAACTCCACCTAGGTATCAGATTTGGCACATTACCTCCTCTACTGCACCTTTCTATCATGAGCAGTGACAGTTACCTCAGCACTGTTGCCTTCCCTCCACAACAGTTGGAACTCTAGCAAATAAATCTCTTAGCCAGCCTCCTACAGTCCCTTGCCTCACGTCTTGTAGTAACTGGGAAATTTTAGTGGCTATTTGGAGTTCCGCGGAGATGCAGAGAGCCACAGTTGTCCTCTTCTCTACCCGTCCCACCCCTCCAGACCCCTTACACAACTCTTGCAAAAGTTGGCACAGGCATTGGGAAGCTGGGTTTACCCCTAGAAATCAGAACTGATATAAATCCAAGAAGACTCACTGCCAGCATCTGGAAATCAGAGCCACTTCACCATTCATCCCACGGTGGGTAAATTGTCCCCTTAGTATGCACACAGCAGCAAGACTGTGACTTCGCCTTTAGATTAGAGCCGTGTCTTAATGGACATTAAAAGATTAGTACAAATGGGATGTAAAAACTAGAAAATTGGTGTTAAACTGTTTCCGGCCCTAGAAATTAGCTTTATGTGATCTTTTTTGTGAATGTATAGAAGGTCACCAATGTTTTGGCAAAGCCCGCATTTCTGCCACACTGTGCCATATGGGAAGCATACCCACAGTGCTCAGGCCGTCTGCTGTTGGTAAATAGAAGCTACATTACAGCGCTTTCTATAGCACATGGACTAGCTTGTGGTCCAGTGTTAGGATAGTGTGATGTTGGTGGCAAAGGAAATGGAAACGTGGGCGCTGTCAGGAAAATTGTCTCAGCTATCACCATGGCAGAGGTCAGCAGAACAGCAACTGCCCACTTGTGACATACACATCTTTGCCCAGCTCCTGCTCTTATTTCTCTCTTTCCTTTCCAACTTTAGCAGGAAATTAAGGAAAAAGTGAAAAAGGGTGGAGGAGGAGAGAGGAGGAAAAAAGAAGGAAGAAAAGTAAGAAGGAGGGAAGGAGGCAGAGAGGGAGGGAGAAAGGAAGGGTAAGGCAAAGAAGCATTCAAGTGATTCCACTATTTATATAGTCTTGGGTTTTTTTTTTTCACCTTTTCCTTATTAACAATAATAAAGCAAGTGCTTAAATTTGGAATTACGCAAATATTTAGTGCTCTCTTGGTTTAAAAATTCTCAGCAGCTGCTGCTAGGACATCAGAATCTAAGTAGCATCAGGTGTCTATTATTATACCCAGCCGAGCAGCTGCAGCACTTAGATGTCATTCCGAATGTTACTTAACCCTTACCTTGCTGTAATAATATGGTTCTCATGCAAAGCTTTCACGAGGTTCTCTCCAGCAGCCCTTGTCTATAATAACAAAGAATCCATGAATAACTGAAAAAGCCACAGACTCCTCAATACCTCATTCAGGACAATGGTTTCACCAATTCTTTCATCCAAAAGTGGACTAAAATACCACATCATCTTTTCTCTGTCCTGTCCATTGTCTGCTAGGAGATTTTGGAGTAGTAATTCAACCGCTATAGTCCAAATTCTAGATAATTATTCTTTATATAATACAATCACTAACGTTCCTTACAAATCAATAAACATGTTCATTATACAAAAAAAAAATTCCGGGGAAAATAATATGGCATGGACCCCACCATTATAGCTGACTACATATTGGGAGAGATGTTAGCAACATGAAATAAATAATTGCAGAGAATGCAATTTTTTAAATGTATTTATTTATTTGGTATAGGGTCTTGCTACACAGCTTGGATTCACAGTGATCCTCCTGTCACAGCCTCCCCAGCACTGGGATTACAGGCGTGCACCACCATGCCTGGTTTCCAGGCCAGGATATTATGCCCAGGGTTCCATGGCCAGCAAGACATGTGGTACCAGGGATCAAACCCAGGTCACTGTGCTTACCAGGCAGGCACTTAGGTCACCAAGCTATCTCCCCAGCCTAAGAATGCAATTTTAATGACACCAGAATTCACTATGGTGAAAGAGATGGCTGTGGGCCAATGCTGACATTTGAGTTAGACATTTGAAACTTAATTTTTATGTTAGTATGAAGGAAATATTGACTTAGAATTCCTGCAAGTCTGCTCCAAGCCATGTGATTACTCAATGGACCCATAAAGCTAAAGCCCAGAATTTAAAGTTTCCATGGTGAACAAAGGAAATGTTTCCTCATATCAGAAATATGTGGTATTACAAGCTTCTTGTTACCACATCTTAGCTTTACTTGGAAAATACAATATTTGGGGAGGAGGATGGCAGTGAGCGAGTCATGTTATGGCTTTTCAA
>NW_004524662.1:9911890-9913418 GCF_000260255.1 Octodon degus | reverse complement strand
TTTTTTCTTTATTGAGAGAAGCAGGCACTGCAGCTAACCGTGAGTTGCATGTATGAACTTCCAGCAGCATAATTCATTTGTACTGTCACTTTGAATCTCACTTATTCTGCAAAAGGCTTCTTTCGCCCCTCTCCTGAAGATAGGTGCACACCCACTCTGTCTTCCATTCTCAGAACATTTTGCAAAAGATAAGTTTGTTGCATTATGAAATTTGAGACTTAAAGGGATCCCTGATATTTAGAAGAACTTATGTGGCACGAGAGAAAACTGGTATACTCTTCTAGGGATGGCCTATGCAGCTACTGTGTCCAAGCTGGATGTTCTAGTCTTTGTCCTGTGTCTCTTGTCTCTTACGATTGACTAAGTCTGATACTTATGGAAAGAGGAAGTATTGTAACACTAACACAGGGGGAAAATTAATATTTAATGCCTTCTCACAAGACCAAAATTTTCCTTTCAGATAGTTCCAAATTTTCTATTTGCTCTAAATTTACTTATAAACTACAGAGAGATTTTTTTTGTCCTGTGTCTCACTGCCAAGCTCCAACTGGTTTTCAGCCTCCCCAGTGCTAGGCTTCCAGGCACGCACTACCACACCTAGTCTTGGTCACAAGCTCAGCACGCCAGAGGGCAGGACCGGCGTGGCATGTGGTGCCAAGGATTGAACCCTGTGCTTGCTTAAGCAGGCACTTAGTTCACTGAGATATCTCACTGGCCCTGATTTTTTTTTTTTATTTTCCTCTTGTGAGTAATGATTTCTCCCTTTCTACTTAGTTTGTAAGGGGGAAGTAAAGGAGTGGTGGTGCTGACATTAAGTAATAACTAACCCACCCTATGAACCTCTGTGAGTAATTTCTAGCATCTTTCTCAGGTGATTGCCATTTTCTGAGAACTATTCCGCAGATAATGGAATTATCCACCTAAATGCTTCTAAAGACTGTAGACCAACAGGGAAGAAGTCTGCAGACATTCTAGTGCACTTCCAATTTTATCATTCAAACAGAAACATGTGCCCTACAGCTAGGACAAGTATGAGTTCATATACACAGGAAGCAGAAGAAAAAACATCTCATTCATCTCTATGTTGAAGGTTTGTAAGACAAAACAAAACAAAAAACCCAGCGCACTGAGCATTTAAACGATTCCTTCCACTGAATGCTAAGTAAGAGGAAATCAACCTCCTTTTTTATGGCCTTTGCTTCTAACTTACACCACAGGCTATAGTTCAGGCTTCTGGACTGTAATAGAGAATCTACCTGGCATATACTCATCTCCTGAGTAATGTGATCCAACTTGGATGGTGCTTGTTTACAAGCAACCCTTTGTGAAGAGGGAAAAAAATAGATGATGCACCTAGATCCCTGTACTGGGCAGCCTCTGAGAAGAAAGCAGCGTGGCCTCTGTGTTGGCTTTGAATGCTCACATTGACACAGGATGGCGCGACACCTCCACCTTCCTGCTTATGCTCAGGTGCGCAGAGATGGGACCAGACTGGAAGGTACCACTACAGGACCACATGGAGTTGACA
>NW_004524662.1:9902947-9910955 GCF_000260255.1 Octodon degus | reverse complement strand
TGAGACCCTGTACCAAATACAGAAAGAAAGAAAGAAAGAAAGAAAGAAAGAAAGAAAGAAAGAAAGAAAGAAAGAAAGAAAGAAAGAAAGAAAGAAAGAGTTCAATACCTAGAGTCAATAGATTAATTTCAAGTCCCTGTGGTACCATACTGGCTATGATCTCCGGTAAATTACTGATTATTTTTGAACTTCAGTTCCTTACCTGGAAAAAAGAATCCAAATCACATGGTTATTATGAGAGAAAACTAAGAATATAGCAAAAATGTTTCATGTGCTATGTAAAACATGAGACCTATCAAAATATTATTATTGTCTTTGTAACAAGAAAAATGTGTTACACTATACATTGTTCTAGTGTTTGTTTTCATTTAATTTTTTTGTATTTATTTACTTATTTATAGTACTGATAGGTGAATCCAGGACCTTCACATTGAGCTACACTCTAGTCTTTTTCATTCCTAGTTTTGTTTTGATTTTGACACAGGGTCTTGCTAAGTCAAACTTAGGATCTTCCTGCATCAGCTTGCTGGATTGCGAGAATGCCAGGTACACACCAAACTGGGATAATTTGAGTTCTTAGATCTATCATTGTTCAGCATGAATCTTGGCACATTGTAGTTGATAAAAATGTGTTGATTAGAATAATGAATAAAACACAAGCTAGAGTGGCACGTGTGTATAATCCCAGCACTCAGAATGCTGAGGCAAGAGGATTGCTGCGAGTCCGAGGCCAGCTTGGGCTACAAAATGAGTTCAAAACCAGCCTGACCGGCACAATGAAAACTTATCTCAAAAAGCCAAAAAAATAAAGAATAAAAAAGACAGTGTTTCTAACCCTCTTGATAGGACTTAACTCTTTGAGTTACTTATCTGTGAGTACTGAAACATCTCTATGCAGCCAGGTAAGTGTGCTGTAGTATGTACAGCCTCAGCAGTGCCTTGGTCTTCTTCTCTGCACTGTACCAATTGGCCATTGCTGGAGTCTAATTCACATCCTTGGTGTCTCAGTCAGCAACCTGTTCTAACCAAGAAAATGCATCAACACCAATTAAAAAGAAAAAGATAACAGTACACACTGAGTGTAGACCTGTAGGCTAGGTTGTCTATAGGCTTAAGAGGCCCATTCTATAAATGATGAGTAAGAGTGAAGAGGAGTGATTTGTTCCTCTGTAAAGAAAACAAAGATAACGAGCTCACACTTTCACCTCCACCCATCAAAACCATGAGTTAGGAAATCAGAGAACAGCGTTTCCCTTCTAGAATCCCTTGTATGTAGACTTCAAGACATATCGTTCCCTTCACTTCACTAAATTTTCACCTCTGTGTAATGCACACAGACATATGGATGTACCAACAACAACCCTCAAGGAAGCTGTAACCACCCAGCACGCACATTTTGCAACTCCTTCAACCTGCTTCCAACGCTGCCCATCTCCTATGCAAACCAAGTTTGAGTGCCCAAGCTTGTCACCTGGTACACAAAAATGCAGTCTAACACTGTATTTATTAGCAACCCCTTCCCTTATGTTTAATTTATTGTTACATTTTTTAAATGTACAAACAGTTATACCAGTTTTATACACAAAACCACAGGTACCGTTTTGTATCTGTCAAAATTCCAGCAGCCTGTGGAGAGAGCTGGCTCAATAGATGTCCTCTGCTGCCATCTAGCGCTCTTGTTCCCGCATGGACTTTTTCATATTTCTCGAAAAGACAAAACAAAGGCAGCTCAAGGCACTGAAATCCTGGAACAGCCCCTGATATGCATTATTAAACAGATGCATTTATGACACTTGGACCATATTCCCTGGAACTAAGCAACTTAACTTGTTTTCACACAACGGCAGCTTACATCCCTGCTCTTGACTGGCAAAGCTCTGGCCTTCTACCCTGGAGGCACCTGGTTTCCATCCAAACTGACTGGGCAAACAGAATGCCCCTCTGAGCCGCTTTCGGCAGCTCCCATCTGGCCGAGGTTCTCTTGGCAAGTCCCTTCCTCCTGGAGGGACAGTTTGATCTGAACGCCTTGCCCACTACTTCAGTTTTGGTAGAGGATATAAAAGAGTCAGACAGTTTAAAAAGAAGAAAAGAAATCATTATCTTTAAAATTGGCTAAAACAGCAGCCATTTTCCTTGTAGTGGCCAAAAGTGTACCTCCTGAATTTCACTTGTTCCTGAGCTCATATGATTTCTATTCCTAGTTACATCCTGGTTTGCCTCTGAATGCTCCCCTTTATCTTTTCCCGGATCTCAAAAATATCCTTCTTCTCAACCAATCAGCATGTCTTTCTATGACAATATGCTGTGCTTGAAAGCACTGTGTCAAGCCCTAGCTGGTGGGTGGACAAAGAAAAAGAAAACCAGCTTTCCCCGTGGTTGGGTTGCTTTCTGCCTCAGATTCCTCTCTCCTTCGAGATTCTTTTGACTCTTTGCTTGTCATGCCTCCTTTTCCTTCTCTGCAACTGTGTGCCTCTAGCTAAAATACCATAAATATGATTTCACTTGATCCCTTTGTACATCCTTGCTATCGGCAAATCCATACTTTCTGCAGTGGTATCTTTTCACGTTTTAATTCAAGGAAATGAGTTCTCGGACCTGGTGTGCTTATTCAAATATCAGATGGACTGCTCAACAAATTAGAAGGTTCCTCTCACCAAGATGTTAGCCCTGAGGTTTCTGGCCGGGCTTTCTCAAATAGAAGAAAGTTAGAATAGATGACTTCTAAGTCCCTTCCAAATTTGATTTTGTCCTTTTTAAACATCGTTTTATCATAATCTCCACTTCTCCAGTCACTCTCTACTTAATCCTGTCACAGACTTGGAAAGCACCTCTTCAGAGATGAGAATTTTGAGCCCAAATCTTATTGTCATAGAGTGGATAGGACCACCATGAACTATTTTCTTGCTTATCAATTCATAATTATATGCAGAGGTAGTTAACGTTCCACAGGAGAGCAAATTCTGTTTCCTCTTCTTGAATTCATTGCTTCATCGTAATGCCCTGAGCATCTCTATGTTGAAACATTCTCTGTTCTTCATGCTTAGACTTCAAAATACCTCACTGTTTTCCATTTTCTCCTGATTGATTGCATTTTTATGGGGATTTTACATAAACTTGGAGTCAGCCCATATATACATTTCTGACTTTAAAAATGCATCTATTCCTGTCCACCATCTCTTCACACAAAACTTCAAGGTCATGGTGACGATGGTGATGAGATCACCTGTGCCAGGATCTTGAAGTGTTTCTTCCATGTTTTCCTCTAGTATTTTCAAATTCCAGGTGTTGTACTAAAGTCTTTGATCCATTCTGAGTTGGTTTTTGTGCAGAGTAAGAGATAAAGATCTATTTCAACCCTCTATGTGTAGATATTCAATTTCTTCAACACCATTTGTTGAGGAAGCTGCTTTGTCTCTAGCATGTGTTTTTTTGGGTTCTTTTGTCTAGATTCAGATAGCTATAAATGTGTGGGTTTATTTCTGGGTCCTCTTTTCTAGTTTACTGAGCTACATTTCTGTTTTTGTGCCAATATCATCCTGGACTTGTTACTATATTTTGAAATTAGTCTATATACTTTCTTTTCTGTCAATAAGAAATTTACTTGTTTTAAAAAAAAATCCAAATGCTGGCATTTTGTAGAAAATTTTAATGGATTTTTATTTATAATTGTTATGGAGTTGAAGTGCTGAAACTTGCTCACTGAAACATTTTTGATTTGCACTGATGCTTTACATCCCTCATGAAGATAAAAATGCACACACAAGTGAAAATGGAAAACTGCCAATACCTGATTTCTGTCTCCTATTTTCCACTCGCAATCATATACTTAGGTACCTTTTGACCCCACGGGAAAAAACCAAAAACAAAGAAACCTAACATTCAAAACTATCAATAACAGAAAGAAGAGGAAAAACAAATTTTTGAGAATGAAATGTTTCCCGCCATCTTACGCACGTTCTGCATGTCTGCGGCGTGCTAGCTGGATGTCTTTTGGAGTAACTGTGACACATTTGGCGTGGATGGCGCTCAGGTTCGTGTCTTCAAACAGGCCAACCAGCGAGGCCTCAGTGCCCCGCAGAGCACCGATCACTGCGCTCTGGAAGCACACACCTGCTTTGAAGTCCTGAGCAATTTCTTGAACCAGACGCTGGAGAGAAGTTTGCAAATCTGATAACGTCTAATTTCACGGAGTGCGGCAGTCCCGGGCCTGTACCAATGAGGTCTCTTCACCCCTCCAGTAGAGGGCGCACTCTTACGAGTGGCTTTTGTATACTTTCTTCAGTGTTCTCATTTAAGAGAAACCATGCCATATTTAAATTTATGTGTCTGATCTATTTCACTTACAATTATTGTCTTAAGACATGTGTATTTTCTTATAAATAATTGGAGTTTACTCCTCTTTATGGAAGAATAATACTCCAATGTGTGTAGCATCATCTTTTCTTTCTTTCTTTTTTTTTTTTTTTTTTTTGGTGGAACCGGGAATTGAGCTCAGGTCCTTGAGCTTGCCAGGGAAGCGCTTATTCCACTGAGCCATCTCCCCGGCCCTAACATCATGTTTTCTTTATGCATTCATCTGTTGATGGACATATAGGCTATTTCCGAAATTCAGCTAGTTTGAATTGTGCTTCTGTGAACAAGGGTATGTACTCATAATTGTAATACAGTGTCTTTAATTCTTTGAAGGACATACTTAGAATGGGGATAACTGGGTCAAATGGAATTTCTAGTTTTGAGGAATTTCTATACTGCTTTCCACAGTGGTTTTACTAGTTTACCTTTTGACCAACAACGTAGAAATGTTCCTTTTCCCCTGTAACCTTGCCAGCACTCATTATTTGATTTCTTGATGGTCATCATTCTCTGAAATAAGATGGAATCTCAATGTGGAGTAGATATTTACAAAGGGAAAGGGGACCAGGAGATGCTGGGAGAGGTAGGGAGAGGAAGAGAAGGGCATGAGAAACAAATGCGGACATTATACGCAGGTACCAACTCCCCACAAGAACAGTAATCGCTATGTACTGCAACCATGCACTGATAAAATTAAAAACTGGAAAAAAAAAAGAATAAATTGGTTACTACGATGCCTATAGAATTGATCTTTTTTATTACATTGGCTATTTGGGGTGTTTTGTGTTTCCATATGAAATTTTAAGATTTTTTTTTTCTGGTTCTGTAGGGAATTCCATTGGTATTTTGATAGTGATTGCACTGAATCTTAGTCTTTTTTTTTTTTTAATCTACCTCTACATTTGATCTTTCCCAAGTCCTGCAAATTCTTTCTTTTTGCTTTCATTCAGATATGTACCTTTGGGCTTGGGCGCTAGCTCAGCAGTCTAAGTGCCTGCCCGACAGCACAAGGACCTGGGTTGCATCCTCCATACTGCATGTCGTGAGGTGCCAGCCCTGGAACCCAGGTGCACCATGCTGGCCATGGAAACTGCATGTGGTGGTGCATGCCTGTAATCCTAGCACTTGGGAGGCTGAAATAGGAGGATCACTATGAGGAGTCCAAGCTCTGTAGCAAGACCCTGTACCAAATAAATAAATATTTTTTAAAAAATTTTAAGAAGTACTTTCTTTTCCATATCTGTAGTCAGTACAGCCAGTATACTTAATCACTGCTGTAACCTGGGTTGTAAAATAATTTCTAGAACAGTTCTTTTCATTTTTAATTCTATTTATATATCTGTTCATCTCAAGGAGAAGCTTGGGAAGTCTATCAACTACTGTACTGTCATGTAATCACTATACAAAGCCATACTCACCTTTTATTTTTCAACATCACATCATCATACTTAATTTCTATAACCTCATGTGCTCAAGGCTTTTCTCTAACTACATCCTACCTAGCTTCTGCCTAAACATATATCCAAAGTGCAAGTCAATTTTTTCCAGAATTTCTTAGACAGGAATATTTTGCATACAGCATTGGTTTCCCCTAGAATGTATCATTTACTTTTCCAAATGCTGTATCTTATTATTTTGTTAAATGCACATGTAATCATTGGCAATCCAAGATGGATCATAACTGAGCCTTGTCTCTCTTCTACTCTGATGTCCTCCCTCAATGCTCTCATTTTCAAGGAAATACAGATGCACATTAAGCTTACCAACAAGCCATCGTCCCACGGCCCGCATCATCTCAATGACTTTTCTTTGCTTTCGGGCATAAGTACATCATGCTGTGCCTCACCAAGAAAGCCATATGGTATCTGTTTTATGAGAGTCCTCAGCACTGAAGATGTCATGTAATTTTCAGCTTAGGAAGTCTCCTGAAGAGGATCCTTCCAATTAAGATGAAGTGAGAGGTCAACCCAAGAATATTTTGGCATTATGATTTGATGTATCCTTTCCCACAATCATTTCATATAGCCATTTTGACATCAAAATGGTACTTTTGGTGTATCAAACCCCTGTTTTCTTTATTGTTTCACTACTAACAGTAGATTAAACCAATATCTCCACTGTGCCCTTAACTCTCACCATGTTGCATATTTTAAAACACTAGAAAACAGAAGCTACAACATTATGCCAAAGCTGCACTTCCATGTTGATGATTTTCTGTTATAAAAATGACTCTGTCAAAGAAGCCAGGTCCAAATGTCACAACAGAGCTTCAACTATAAGGTGAGCTGGGGAGCATAGCATGAGAGCTGATGACAAACCCCCAAAGGAACAGCATTACATATGTTTGGATCCCCACTAGTTAGAAAAGACACTCAAAAGGAACCATGGCCCAGTACACATAGTTCCCACTAAAGAATTCTTTATAGGTAGACTCATAAGTTAGCAGTCTTTTTGGTAAGAATTGTTCTTACCAAGTTTTAAATGAATGCATGTTTGGCCCCTATGCAGTGTCATAAGTTGCCTAAAGCTCCTGTATGACTCACAAGCCAAACCTTGGGATGTGTATTCTTGTGTGCTTTAGAGTTAGAAACAAAGTTGTAATGGGAAAGAATATGGCTCAGGATTTCAACAGTATAGCCCCAGTAGTTTGCACAATGATTAGCACATAATCGATAGTCAGTAAATAAGTATTAAATATATAATTATTTTTCAACTCACATAATAGGATCTCTTAGGACTACCATACCAGAAAGGAACGATAAGCCCATTCCAAAACAGGTTTGTGATTAGCTATGCTTTTCTCTGGGCCTTTTACTGCTCTGAATCCCTGCCAGGAAAGAAATGCTAAAGCATTTTTTAAATATGTAGATCCCTGACATTTGGTTGCTTCATGAATTTTGCATTGCATAATGACAAGTGTTTAATTTTATAAACTGTTCCTGTAATAGATCATTTTCAAGGAGAGGTATAATCTGGAAATTCAGTGTAAAGTGCTGTTGCCGAATTAGACAAATGTCTTCCCTGAGCCAGCGATCCTTTCTGTAGTAAATGTTTTCAGGCACTAACGGATTGGAAGCCATAGAAATAGTCTCAACACCCAGCTGGCTGACTGAGTCAGAAATGAGATGGTCCGTGGCTGCTTCTGTCTTCAAGGCTGCAAGTTGTAACCTTCAAAAAATCTCAGGGATGGAGTAAACACAAACAACTGATTTATTTCCTGAGTCCCAAGTATCCTAATTCAGTTTGATTTCTAAGTTTTTCTTCATCACCACAAAAATTAAAAGGAAATATTATTTCTGGGTTCTAAACCACATCGTTTGGTGTATTATGGTATACCCCAAGCATGCAGTGCAATCCGGCCACAGAAAATATGGTCAGAGGCAGGACTAGGGTTGGATTCCCAGCACCACACACTGTGTCAGCCCCACCTACTGGACCTACTGGGAAACTGAGCCAGCCACTGAAATAGGATGTGGTGACACACACATGTAATCCCAGAACTGGGGAGGCTTAAAACAGGAAAATCACTACAAGTCAGAGCTGCATAGTGAGACCCTGTACCAAATACATGAAAGAAAGAAAGAAAGAAAGAAAGAAAGAAAGAAAGAAAGAAAGAAAGAAAGGAGAGAGAGAGAGAGAGAGAGAAAGGAAGGAA
>NW_004524662.1:9900582-9902827 GCF_000260255.1 Octodon degus | reverse complement strand
AAGGATCTGGGTTATGCCTGGAGGAGGGCCACACTAACATGTCAAGATGTGAACGCTCCATACCTTGCGACTAACATTTTTTGTCACTGTTTGACCTCAGAAAACTCACTGATCCTCCCCATTCCTTAGTTTCCCTGCCACAAAATATGTTTAATGGTTCTAAGTATTCTGCAGAATTCTGATCAAGAAAAATGAAGATTATTTTTCAAAATTATAAGGTTGTGAAGAAATGAGGCTGGTTTCATACACTATATACAAAGATTTTTTTTCATCACAAGTATTGCAAAGATGCTCACCCTTTCTGTGAAGTCACTACATAAATTCAATAGAAACATTAGAAAGAAAATGTGGTCTGACAAGGTTCAAAGATGCAAACTCCCAAGAAACATGGGCCCAATATGTTTCATGTGACTCACAAGAAAAAGAGCTTCACCAAAGAGACTTTTAGTTACACACAGCCCCTCCTCAAAGACATCTTTCAGTCAATAAGCCACCTCTATGCAGAAGACAGGATTGCGAACAAGAATCTGGAGACCTAAGCCTAAATAATGTTTATGGAGTGGCTACTACATCTCTGGCATCAGATAAACATGCTATGAACATAATCTTGTCCAATCCTCAAAACAACCTTATAAGGTAAATAACGATAGAATTTTGTCTACACCTAATTAATGAATAAAGTAAGTTTTATGCAGATTATAAGACATGCTAAATATCATACAGTTCAATACCCAGTACTGCATGCTGTGTGTCACACCAGCCACCAAAACCGGGTGTGGTAGTACAAGTTTATAATCCCAGCAAAGGGGAGGCTGAAGTAGGAGAATCACAAGTCTGAGCTGCAAAGCAAGACTCTGTACCAAATAAACAAATAAATAAATGATTTTTAAAAATTAAAAAATAAGGGACATAGAGCTGGGATGCAAACTTTAACAGTCAGATTTCAAGGCCATACTCTGATGCTTTAAACCATGCTGTCTTCTGTTAAGATAGTTACTGGTAAGGCACAACCAGTTATCACACCTAAATTTGAGCTCATACGATAATTTCTGAACTATTTTCTACATAACACAAAGAACTTATTTAGTATCATATAGGTTGGGCAAACAATTCTGCTTCCTTGGAGAATATACCAACATCCTTCTTTGATTGGAGGTACATATGTACATATCCTTGAGAATCTCATGTCCCCACCCTTGTCTGATGGCCCATTTGTGCCAAACTAACGCCTTGCAAAGCAGAGCATTGATGAAGTGCTCCATAAGTGAAACTGGCCAAGAATATTGCTTGTTGTATTCATTGTGACAATACCAATCTCATGCCATCCAAGCTTGACTGAACTTACCTGGTACCAAGGCTCTCTTGGTTTGTTGATTTTCTGAACTAGTACTCATACAAGCTGTCCCAAAGATAATTTTTGTCTAGGTTACTTACATAGTTGCAAGAGTGGGATATGAAGTAACTCATTACATTTATTTTGAGGTCTATCTGTCCTATTATATCTAGTAGTACTTGTTCTGAAAAATGTGGTGCGCCAACAGTTGATGAATATATTCACAATTGTTATCTTAGTAAATTGTTCTCCTTAACAATATGTAGTGGCCTTCTTTGTCTTGTAAGACTAATATTGACTTAGAGTCTGTTTTGTCAGATAGCTATATCATTACTCCTGCTTGCTTTTGGATTTTATTTGCATGCAATCTCATGTTTTCATCCTTTCACTCAGCCTCTGAGTATGCATTACAGTCTGTGTTTCTTGCAGGCAACATATAGTTGGGTCTTTTTATTCAATCTAATCAACTGGTCTTGTTTTAATTGGAGAATTAAGAACATTTACATATATGAGTATTATTGAAAAGTATATACTAATTCCAGTTCTTTTTCTGATGTTTGATTCATAATGCTAACTTGCTTATCAATTCTTCCTCTCCTGTATGTAGTATTTTTTAAATATTCAAAAGATAATCCTTTAACTTTTCTGAGACTATTTTTTCCTACAACTCTTCTTTTTCACTTGACAAAGTTTCTTTAAATTTTCACTTTCATTTTCTCCTCTTGTCTATTTAAAGAGAAATACTATTCATCTTTCTTTTCAAAGACACTTTTCTCAATCTGCTCCTTCATTGGAAACTTGTTCTATTATTTTTCCTAAAAAAAAAAAAAAAAAAAAAAAAAAACCTCCATAAAAAGGGGCCAGGGAGAGGGCTCAGTGGACTAAGTGCTTCCCTGGCAAGCACAAGGGCCT
>NW_004524662.1:9890984-9900482 GCF_000260255.1 Octodon degus | reverse complement strand
AAAAAAAAAAAAAAAAGAAAAGAAACACCTATTATTTCTCCTTTCTCTTATGTTTTCACCCCTTAATTTAATCCCCTTTTGTCTAGGAACATATTCAAGTTATGAGGCTTTAGCAGACCTGGATATGAACTAATATTGTTAATGATCTTCTATGAGTCACGGTATTTACAATTTTCACATACTGTAGTTCATTTAGTCTTCACAATACCTCAAAGAGTAGATTTTATTATTTGTATTTTATACAGTGGAAAATGATTCCTAAATACATTAAGTAATTTGCCCAAGGTAACATAGAAGATAATGAGTAGTGTCAGAATTTAAACCAAATTTGAGTACAAATTGCAAGCTCTTCCTTCTATACTCACTTGGATTATTTTTGGAAAATTTTAAAATATTATTTATATTGTATTAATATATATTTGCAGTACAGAAACTTACATTCATATTGGGGAATAGGTCTCTGTAAATAGCATGGATTGTCTTTTTTCGAATCCCCTTCCCATCCACCTTCCTAATCTTCATTCTTGTTGTTATTATTCTTAGATCACATTTATAAAATGCAACATTTGCATTCAGAGTAGATAGTTAGTATCCGTACATAGCCTCTCATGCAGCTTCTTAATTCCTCTCTCTCCTTCTCCTTGCCTGAGGTCTGCTGGACTCTTTCCCATCTGAAAGAGATCTCCCCTCTTGTTTCTTTCTACCCATTTTTCACTTTTCTTTTTGTTTGTATTTTTCCTTATTCAAGTAAGAGACACCATACAGTGCTCAAACGTATGTGTTTAATTTATGTCCCTTAACATTATGTTTTCCAGATGTGACAATTTTCCTACAAATGTCTGAAATTTATCCTTATGTATAGCATAGTAGTAGTCCACTATGTATAGACATCACATTTTCTTTATCCATTTCTCTGTTGATGGACACACAGGAGCTTATGCCTATATGATTTGACTATTATGTATATTTTTGCTATACACACTGGATGCATATATTGCTGTAATATGATGTCTTTAGCTCTTTGGGTAAGATACCTAGAAGAGAAAGAGCTGAGTCATACGGAATTTCTAATTTTAGTTATTTAAATAAAAGCTCTATACTGATTTCTATAATGATTTTTTTAAATAAATCAGCAAACCCTTTCATACAACCCAACTTCTACAACCCAACTTCTTTAAGTTCACATTATGACTTTCACTGCCAAACTTCAGTTAAATACGTTAAGTGCTTATTAAATGTTAGTATGCTTCTGCCCTGAGGGAAGACAGATACAAATAGCGTTTTTATCTTCCAGAAGCTTACATCTTAATAACCTAATGAGATTCTCAGATATGTAAAGAGTACTAACATAAGACAGACAGAAGTCCTAAATAGTGACCAAAATCATCTCAGAACACAAATAAAGAGAGTGATTAACTCTAACTAAGGAAAAGTCAGAGCAGAGAATTTCATAAGACATTAATTTCTGAGTATTCCTTGATGCTGTCAAGTCATTCCTCCAACTGGGCCCCCATTCCACAATGGCAATGTGCTTTCTCCACATCTGTTCTCCTCTTTCTTTTCTCTGCCACCCTACATTATCATGTTGCCTCAGAATTGGTCTCATCAATTCTAGGCATTCCCTTTTCTTCACTTTTTGCCCAATATTTTATGTAACTCTGTGCTATCCATTGAGTAGGAATATATTCATTACCTTCATTCTCATCATGAACTACCTTACAGAGATGTTATCAGGACCAAATATAATCATAAATGGACAAAGGATGTGAAATTTGTATATTATTCTAAAGATATGTACTGCTTTTAATATTACATATCTTACACTTTGGACAGTGTCAGTTCCTTGAACTTACCCATGCCCTCAGCTCATGCCACTTCTGTTCCTACAATTTAGACCAATCTTCACTTATGACTTACAAATTCTATTTTAAAAGTCTTTCAGGCATACCCATAGAGTCACATCTTAAGACTGCATTTCTCAATGTTTCAATGAACATGTCCTCTAGCTTCTCTGAGCACCCCAGAGCTTCAGAAGAGCTTTACATCCAGATTTCCAAGGCAAGTCTTACAGCAAGCCATGTATTATAGATGGTTGAATATATGTTATAGCTTTCTGGTTGATTGTAAGCTACTTCATCAGTTTTTTGCTGGGACCACTCCATTCATCTTGGTAAGATTCATGTGCCTAGAACAGTTTTTGACATTCAATTGTGATTTGAATGGAAGACTAAATTGGAAAGTGACATTATTCAGTACAGGAATAATTTCAGTAGAAGAAAATGAAGAAATTTTTTTATTCATTACTTACTGGGATTTAAAGCAAAGTGTGAGAATGCAAAAGATGAGCAGCCCCATTGTGGTGATCACCATGGGGAAAAGAAAAATCAAATTGACTAGTTTCAGCTTCAGTCCTGTGCCTGCCATTCCAATTCTTATTTCCAGTAGCAATGTGACACTGGAAAACTCTAAATTGCAACCATTAGATTTGTCATCATTATCTCAGAAATTCAGAATTCAGAAATGGGGCTATTTTGAAAATAAAAATGAATAGCTGAAAATCTCAGCAAAAAGCACATATTTTTCTATTACTCTCCTCAGCTCTCTCTGTGCTGTTTATCACAAGTAACTACAGGAGCTAGTTTAAGTGAAATCTTGTTATAAACAGTTAAGTTGAAGGATGCTACAAGACTGAGCCCAAAGAGACCTAAGTCTATGGTCAAAGCCAAGGGTTCCCTAGTCTGGTGCAGTCTGGAGAGCTTAATCGAGTTGGCCATGACTCAAACCAGCCATGACTCAAACACCAAGTATGAGGGCAGAAGATATCTGAACACTGACTCTTGTAAAAAGGGTACAGTGCTGAGGCCCGATGCCAGCATCAGCTGTACACACAGCAGATGTGAATTCTCCTCTCACTGAGCCTAAGCAGTAAAGCGTTTTCTTCTGGATCTACTATTCTTGGTACCACAACTCTGTTGTATTTGGAGAGTGGATTCCTATGCCTCCTCTCCCCAGTGTCAATTGGAATTCATAGGGAGGCTGAAAAGTGTTATTTTTAGCCTAGGTAATGTGGTCTGATATAGACAGATCTTCTAGATTGATCTTATCTTTCATTAATTTACCCTTTTCTTTAGAATACTTAAAAAGGTTCTTCACCTAATCTTACTGACTCACTTCCTAGGAACGCTTCCTGATGTGTAAGTCATTCACATCTATTAAAATATTCTGTCTTGTACCTCTACGAAAGCTGGTAACACAATCGGGGCTATCTGTATTTCTTCTCTTTCCCTGTTCATACATTTAAGGTAAAATTTCATTTAAAACACACACAAAACTTCATATCTACAAACAGAGTCAATGTAAGGAAATAAAGAGTTTGCCTAAGTGGCTCCTTTATCTTTCGAGATATCTCCCATTTTCCATATGCTATGCCAGAAAAAAGACCTCAACCAGCTTCTAACCAGAAATCTAGTAAAGGGCAAGAATTATGCCATGGGTTGTGTAGAGCAACTTTCTGAGCCCACAGTTACAATTTTGCAGCATGAGTTCTCCCTTCCAATTGAATAGATGTATACTTTACACAAGGCGTAAATGTTTGCCAGACATGCAAGAGAAGCAGTGGAATCACTTCACCTAATCCCAGGTCAGAGGTCCTAGAACTGATGGATTTCCAAGCTTTCATTTACTCAAGATATCTGACCTCTAAAGTTTCCTGGCTTGCTTTGCTAGTCATCACTAGCTACCCACTTCTTGGGGTCTGACACTTTAACTGTTTTGCCTAACCCAGGTCTACAGAGGCTTTGGGCACTGTCTCCTGTCATCTAGCTTTCTTTTCCATGAGCTGCCTCCAGTCACATTTCCTTCTTGGGACTGTTTTATCCTGATGGGGACTTTGGATGCCTGGATCTGCCTCACTCCTATCTGAACCATGAGCCATAGAGACTAGGCTGAGCATCATGTGATCTTTTCATTAGGAGATTGATAAAATTTAAATTATCATCACATTTTATTCACTAATAATTGTGGCATCCAACACAGGGAAGAAGTAAGATTGAGATTTACTCACTTGAGCTGAGAGAGCCTTTTCCTCTTAAACAGGTAAGTAAACATCCTGCCAGAATGCCTGAAGCTACCAGTACCAAAGGAGGGAGTTTCTGAATGTCACGTAATCTGGCACCACTAGCTGAAGTTACTCTGCCTTAACCATAGGTGAAATAATTGCAGCATCCATTGAAACCTAGAGAATACTGTCCCTAACTTATCTAAAAACTACTGCTCCTTATTCTGAAAAGGTAATGAAATAGTCTCAAAAATACTAGTAGTAAATCAGGCTTAAATAATATCTGCAGGGGGTGGATAAGACAGTTGAAAACCAAAGAGTAGGAAAACAAAATAAAGCCAAGGTTAGCAAAAAAAAAAAAAGTGCAAGCTATGATGTTTCCATATCTTCTAGAGGTGAAGTACAAAGTTGTTGAGAATTTGTCCATAGCCAAGGCAGGAAATATATAATGTGATTCATGCTGTGCACTACACAAAATAACACAATTTCCAGTTTTAAAAAGGTACATCTATCTTAATCTTGAGATCAGAGAGAAATCCTTCTCAGTTCCACATGAGAGGAACAATGTGTGGTGCTCCTGAGATCAAGAGAGCAAGTTTCGTGTAGCCTCGCCCCCACCTTCCTCCAAAACAGTGGATGGCATCACAGCCATCACAGCTCAATGAAAGCAGCCTTCCAGAAACATTCTTGAATAATATAAATAATGAGAATAAGTTTTACTAAATAAAATTCAGGAAAAAATTTCCTTAGTGGGTAAGACATTTAAAGTACCCAACTCCCTGCGGTTTCAATTGATTTTACTGGAAAATATAAATCTCTAGAGGAATGAGTCATCTGGAAACCCCTCAAGCCATTGTGTGTGATTGCTGTTTCTTTCAGCTGAGCATTCTGTCAGAGTTGAAAAACAGGAAGTTTGAGATCATGTTTTAGGCAAGAACCTCAGGAGTCAATAGTTGCTAATTAAGAGCAGAGCCATAAACTTTAGTTATTAACCAAGCAAGGAATAAGGAAGTATGATGGTCTTACATAAAATTTTTTAAAGGAGACTGTTTTCTAGGATAAATGGTTGATAAGATGACCATAACAGGCCATAACAGAGCCAAGCAAGACACAGGAACTGGCACCAACTAACTGACCGACTGATCAGTTCTCCCACTCCTTAAATTGGTTCTATGGATCCAAAATGCTTTATTAACCCTAAATCCAACTAAACAGATAATGCTTTAAATTTCCATAACTATATTTTGAGAATGACTTTATTTTACTTCTTGGCCAAATGATATTTCACGACACCTGAGGAAAATATCTATAACTCTTAAGTCTATTCAATAGATTTTAAATATATTTGAGGTCCCTCTAGTATAAAAACTGAAGTGTTATATAAATGTAGGTTATTGTTACAGTTTAATGACATTACCTCCAAATAAAAATTGCTCAGATCCACAAGGTGCAGAGTAAAATGCACATACTTCCTATTATTTGGGGCAATTAATTAAACACACAAATAATTTACTCATCCCAAGATAGTTAATGATAATAAACATGTGGGTCTAAGGACCCAATTACAGTAGGTGTGTATCTACTGTAGATGCACAAAGAGTGGTAAAAGCATTAAATTTACTTCTTACCCTTCCTTTCTCCACACCTACTACTACTACTATAACACACACACACACACACACACACACACGTACATATACACACACACGCAAACTAAGAGTAGAGTACAGACTTATTAAACATTGACATTCCCTCTGCTTTAGAACAACTATGAATAACATCTACATTGAACTATGAATCCAATCTTTCCAGAAAGAAGTTCTGTGAATCTACTGAAGCAAAATCATACATGCATACCCTGGCAACTTCCCACCACCCATACTACTGGTACAAGAATATGCCAATCCCTAAGATATAATAACCAAAAAGATTTCTTTTTAAGTGTACCTATATGTATTTGATGGTGGACTTTATTTGAGAAGTATTTTATTCTAGTCAAAGCATGTAATGACGAAACACAAACTGAAATCACAGTAAACAGAGAAAATAGCTCCGCCTTTGATGAACCATTTGCCATAATTAATCTGCATAGTGTAGGATCAGTCATGGAGGGAAGCAGAGAGCCTTTGCAGTTTCAAAACCCATGCAGATTTACACAAAGACCTGCAATCATATAGGTTGAAGTGGAAGATGGCTACATACAGCTCTATTTGAGTTTAGCTCTGAAATTGTAGTGTCTTTCTTCCAATCCAATTTTCCAAATGTGCTCATCACTAGTAACTTTTTCTCCCTTTATTTGAATGTGTCTATAATAAATGGAGATGGCTTAGTGGTCACTATATTAATTCAAGAATAAGAAATGAAAAGAAAGATTCATTTCCTGTTGCACAATTTTAAATACAAATTAACAACAAAACAAAAAGCTCTCTAAATCTTCCGTATGGATTTTGATAGTTCAGAAATATGCAAAGCACTTGAAAGCAATAAAAGAAATAACCTAAGAAAATTAAGCAAAATGAATTTGCAATTAGTTTGTGAAATTGCGATAAATGCATTCTGAAAGCAGAGTAAAATGTAACTTTCTTCAGTATAATTCGAAATTGCCTTTTGTGCTTAATATAGTTCACTTATAATTAGATGAAGATTTTGTTCTGGTTTGAAACATTCAAAGTTCCATCTTGAGATTGCTATGTACTATATACACAGAACTTTTCAGCAAGAAAGTCTGCTGCTGCTGCTGCTGCCGCTGCCGCCACCGCATTTGCTTTGACAGCCTTTATCCTAGTTTTATAGAAATGAAAGAGTGAAAGAACACAGCTGGTTTTAACAATGGAGCATGTTCAACATTAGGCCAAACACTTTCGATATTGCAAAATATTGCAGGCTATATTTATAGCTCTTAGCAGGTTTTTGAAATTCATGCTGATACTGCCTTACTCCTGCTTATTGGACCAAATTGCCATTTAATGATTAAATTATCTTTTGATTTAAAAAATGCTTTCAAAGGCAATGGCACTTGGACTAACCTCTTGGCTGTATCAAAACAGCAATGACTTGAAATCTTTTCTGAAGTATTTAAAGATGTCTTATGAGTTCAAGATCATTGTAGTTATAGAGAGAGTTTAGACTTTTATGTTGATCAGCCTTATTTTTTTTTTTTTTTCTGCAAGGAAAAGGAACATCCTTCTTCTGATCACCTCTATTCTGTCATGAAATTGTTCACCAACTTATTTGACAGCACCTTCCAGAAATCCACTGAAAATCATAGCATAAGCCTCAGGTAATTGCCTATACTCTGATTAAACTTTCTCCTTCCCTGGCAGTTTTTATAATAAAATGCTCTTATTTTTAAGAGAATTATGTGACTTTAGGGAGCACCAGTAGGGACTCATATTCTTTCCCTTTCATAACTGGAGAAACAGTAAAAAGAAGTAGGCAGTGGTTATAAATTTAATGGTTTTAAGTTCATCCAGTGAAGGTTTGCCAGGATGATTAACTGCCTGCATGCTGCCAGGGGTAGCTCCAGTGCTATCCTATCTTGAGGCCAGAGCAAAAGTTTCTTCCATTCCATACCCATTTACTTAACCCACTGCCCTTTTGCATCATTGTTACATGAGACATGTACCTCCTGATGTGGTCAGTAACAATGATGAGAGTGACTATGTAATGAATTTCTACTATGTACCAAACATTTATACATTTACTAGAAAAGTTATTAAAGGCAAATGGTTTGGCTTCTTTTGCAGTTATTGATACATAACAAACTACCCCTGAACTCAGTGCCCTGTTATTCCTCACACCTTGAGCATTGGGTGGGTGGTTGTTACACTGGTCTCGCTGGGAATCACCACGGTGACTTCAGTCCACTCTGACTGGGATCAGAGTCAAAAATAGTTTCACATTTATATGTTCTTTTTTTGTTTGTTTTTCCATGAATGCATCCTGTGAGTCTTGAACAGTGGCTGCCATCAAAGCTACCCAAGAGATACTTGTCAACTGAACTCACTCTGGGCTCAATTAAGGAAACTTGATAAACTCTACTGACTTGTAAAGAAAATATTTACAGAAGTTCTTAAATTGGCCCCAAAATACTCCCTAGAACTATAGGGCTAGAAAAAGCCATATCTACCTTAGAAAATTAGTCAAAACCAAAGAAAGTCCTGGAACTTGGGGTCCTCTAAGGACACAACTCTGTGCTTCTCACACCTGCCTACATATAAGAATCCAGTAATGTGTTAAACCTCTTGCTTACCACTTTGGTAAGAATTTCACAGGGTGAGAGCTGGCGATGTAGCTCAGCAGACTAAACTCTTGCTTAGGTAACCACAGGGGCCAGGGTTCAATCTCTGGCACCTCATGCCATGCTGGCCCCATCCCTGGGCATGCTGAGCTGGTGATGGAGTTCAGGTGTGGTGGTGCACACCCGTAATCCTAGCTCTAGGGAGGCACAAATCAGGAAGATCACTATAAATCCAAGCTGTACAGTGAGACCCTGCAAACACACACACACACACACACACACACACACACACAGGATCTCACAAGGTGCAGAATAGTCACATTCTCTACCTTTTTTTCCCCATAGTAGCAAATACAGAAGGTTTTCACTACTTTGGTTTTGTTTTTTGTTATTGATGGGATTTTTTTTGTTTTCTGAGTTTTGTTGTTGTTGTTATTGTTGTTGTTGATGCTTTGAGAGATGATTGCTTTCAATCATAGTGTTTTGAAGCTGAATATATAGCTTAGTGACACAGTGCGTGTCTGGCAAGCACAAGGGGGAGAGAGAGAGAGAGAGAGAGAGAGAGAGAGAGAGAGAGAGAGAGAGAGAGAGAGAGAGGCAGAGGCAGAGAGGGAAAGAAAGAAAAGAAAGAAATCAGTCATAGTGCTCTGATTCTCCTTCTCTATACTTCTGAATTCATTCTATCTTGGGATCCTCCCAACTAACTGGCAAGGTGACTGCAGCACAGGAAATGTGCAGCAAAAGCTTTTATAATTCAAATCATCTGAAGATGGTAAAGCAACTCTCTTGGAGAAAAAGCCTTAAAGCTCATTTTCCCCTTGGGCGAATTTGTCTCTCCTTGCTGTGCATCGTCTTTATAAGTCAAAGTATTCCTCATGATACATAAAATTACAGATGAAAGATCAGAAAATATTGCAAAATATTTGATTAGGTTAAAGAAGGGAATGTAGGAGACAAACAATCTAAAGATTCTTGTTTGTCTTGATTTTTAGAAAATAAATTACAAGCTATCAGAATGCAGATACAAGGGCTAGTCAAATAGCTCAGTGAATTAAAGCACTTGTAAGCAGGCACAGGGGCCGGGGTTTGATTCCCAGGCCTGCAGTGCCAGCCCTGCCCCCAGGGTGTGCTGAGATAGCAGTTGAGACTGGGCGTGGTGGCGCATGCCTGTAATCCCAGCTCTTGGGAGGCTGTAAACAGG
>NW_004524662.1:9889933-9890884 GCF_000260255.1 Octodon degus | reverse complement strand
TTTTTTTCTGGATATGCAGCTTTATGATATTTTTAAAAATTAATAGTAGTTTTTAAAAACTTAATTTATTCTACACTTACTCATTCCAGAACTTAGATCTTTAAACATTATCAAGCTTAACTCATCAGAATTGATGCTGTTGTTCACATAAGAGCATCATTACATCATTCACTCACTGATTGAAGGAATAACTTAGTTGAATTATTTTCCCTGTTTGATTTAAGTGGGGGAAACTGTGCAGCCATTTCTGTGTATTTTACACAGAAAGCAGAGCACTACCTTAATCCTACAAACCATGAAACAGGCAGAGTTTTAAGAGTAAATGTATTTTTTAAGACTTTAAAAAAATCCCCATGTGATAATCCCTACTAAAATAGATTTAACACCACTATCTGAAAAGGACATCCTTTTTCCTAAAGAGCTCAAAATAAAGGATTGACTTTAATACTGAAGCGCCTTGGCGTATGCCACTTCCTCTGCTTCAGTGGTTTTTCTCAACCATTTTCTGTCTTTGTAGCAAAGATTAAATGCCAGTTCTCTGTGAAACATTATCTAACTTTTTCTCTTCAGCCAAAAATAGTCCGTTGTTTCCCCTGTGGTTCCACATCAGACTATTATTTTGCATGCTTTTATTCTAGAACTTCATTAATAAAATTGATGAAGGGATAAGCGTCACTCCTCCAACAAGCATCATGTGGCTTGTCATTGAACAGCCATCAGGAATATAGCAGGAAGCATGGGGCTGGTACAGTGGCTGGTGTTTCTGTTTCCCTGATACTGTCAGTTCCATGAGGGTCAATCAGTTGCATCTTGTAGAAAATCGAGCTCATTATTTTTCTCTACCCAAATATCTACCACCTCTTCAGTTTCATAGACAGAAATCCAAAGCTCTTCAGCTTTCTTCTTTCTGTAACTTTCACATGTGTTATGGTTTGTGTCTAGTTGTCCCCC
>NW_004524662.1:9870996-9889433 GCF_000260255.1 Octodon degus | reverse complement strand
GTCCAACTTTCATTTTCTTCCTGGTCTCCAGTGTCCTAGCTGGTCACTTTGTTTGTGTGCTCTCACCAAACCCATTTGTTTTCTACTTTATGCCAGAGTTTGCTAATACACAAATCAGATCATTTTTTCCTTATCGCTCTTTCCCTCACGGAAGCTCATTGGTGGTTTTTCATCACCTTTATGATAAGGTGCCGAGAGGTGCTGGGTGTTCCCTTAAAGTATATGGTGCTCTTCAGAAGTTGGTCTTGCTTTATGCCAACCTCTCTAAACTCACTATAACTGCTCAGCAACACACACTGAAATGACTACAGTTGCCTTTAGCAAAACATAATTGTTTAATATAAAAATCTCACTGGTCAAATACCACGCTGCCTACAGAGCTTTAGCATGCTCTGTTGTAGGGAGAATGATTCTGTTTCTAATAGACGTGGAATTCCAATTACTGCAACAAAATAAAGAGAATGATGAACACCATAAGTGGAGCTGGGACATCTTCTGAAAACTTTCCTTCTAAGGCACTCAGCAATTACATGGAATGTGTCTATGATTTCTAAGACTCACTCTGAATTTGAAAGCCAGAGGAGAAACTAAAATAATTGAACCTTTGCATATCCCAAATGAGAAAACTCAAGCCCAGAATATTGAAAGAATATTGCATATCCCAAATGAGAAAACTCAAGCCCAGAATATTGTCTAAGCTCACACAACTAGCAAACATACCGTTCCTTCTCCCATCCCCCACAAAATAAAAGGGAATAGGTTTTACAGTATTAAACAATGGATTCACTTTGGCATTTTCCTGAGCAAACTCATTTGTATGCCACAGCTTCTGTTCCAGTGTGGTTTCATTGCTAAAACTCACTTCTTATTTTGCATTTCCAATTAGACTCAAGGTGAAATGTCTCTTTATGGAAATCTTGACTCACTTTTACCTGTCGCTGTGGGTGTACTAAAGTATATGAAGTTATAAAAAGATATGAAATATGAATATAATCTAGTTTAATTATTTCCATCCTCCAAAGATGATGATTGCAGCTGGATGTCAGTGAAATCTCCAGTGGTTGAACTACATGCTTAGAAAAATAGTGAGCAGAATAAAAGGCTAGAGAATGGGAAGTCAAGAGAGAAAAAAAAGAACATTTATCTCACCAAAAAGAACATGTTCCCATGATGGAAAAATTACAGCTTCATATAGCATCAGTGAGTCAAAGATGATGACAACATTTGGAAAAGTTAAACCCATCCAAGTTCAGTCAGTATATATAGATCATTGAGCTACTTTTTGAGAGAAAAAAAGGCACTTAAAACATTTTTGATAACTTTAGTTAGACTTCCTGTCTGTTTTTTTCCATTAACCAGAGGCTAAATCTCATGGCAAATGAATCACAACCGCACTCGAAACAAACTGGCTGCTGGGGCACAGTTCTGTGAATGGGCAGGTGTCAACAGCCCTCTAACTTTCAGGAGAATCTGTGTCACTATAGGAATTGACACCTGAGTTTTAAACATTCACCTTTTTATTCGCCATTTTTATTCTTTCTGCTGATGCATTCAGATCTCTGGCCTTTCCAGGACTGACAGCTGGAAGCCAAGATTTTCCAAAGGTCTAAAGGAGCCCCTGCTGTGTACAACACCTTCTATGCCCCTCAGGTTCCTGGCAAGGTGGGTTGATCTAAACAGGAGTAAAAGGTTTTATGTCATTTTCCCCATTGACAAACATATGCTAGACATAAACTTCAATATCCAACATGTCTTTTGGAGTTTGTACTTTCTGTGGTACTTCCACTTCCTGTGTTACATGGTTTCTCTTCTCTTCCATCGTCTGACACTAAAACGTCCACTCTGAATTCACTACAGCCATGACTCCCACCTCCATGTGCAGCATGCTGGCTTAAAACCCTGGGTTTATATCCCATTTTATATAAGCTTATGTGCTTCTTTAGTCAGTATTTGTGGCACTGTCTTCATGTTTGGACCAATGAAGAAATGTGGAATTTGCATCTCTTTACGTTCAACATGCAGATTTGGAAAGGAGAGGCAAGGTATTATCAGAGCAGCAAATTTGGAGGTAGCTTTAAATTTTGATTATGACTGAATCAGAAGGCAACTAAAACATGTTTATTTGATAAATTTACTTAGACTTCCTCTCTGACTTTTTCCCATTAGACAGAAGTGTTTATCAACAAAATTAAAGTGACTTTACACCTAAATGTATATTCCTAATAGACCTCCACCCTCCTCTATGATCGTCAAGACAAAATGACAGTATGTTTGCAGCTCCCTTTCATGTGCACTCTGCTAAACTGCTTACTGATGGATTATCTTTGACCTCTCTTTCTTTCCAAGGCTTCCTTCTTTCTTGCTTAATTTAATCATTTCATGTGTATAAAAAAACATTGGAAGGCTAGCAAAAAGCAGTTGAATTTTTCTAGATTATATACTTTCTTATGGATGACCTTAGGAGGACAGCATTTAGACTGTCCTACTCAGTAACTTTCCATAGCAGAACTCCTCTCAGTTGGAGATAAGTGAAATGCAAATAGAGACTGGCCTCAGGGCACTCTGAGGAGTGAGAAATTGTAAAATTCTAGTTAGACACCTAAATCAGCCAACCTCTTGACTTTCATAAGGGACCCTCCTATTCTAGATCCCTATGTTATTTTTCTTAGCTTTTCTTTTTAATTTTTATTAGTACACACTTGCAGTACATAAAATTTACAATCCCCTATTTCTCTTCTTCCATCTCTTGATGCTCTTTCTATTTGAGAGTATCTATCTCCCTATTTCCTATTATTGATAATTTATTTTGCGCTTTACTTATACTTGGGGTGCCTCATATGAAAGAAGTCATGTGATTTCCCTTGTTCTTGGACAGGCAAAATCAGTATAAGTACCTTACTCCCAACATTGATACACAGATTTAACTCAATCCAATCAAAACAATAGTATTCTTCACAGAACTGGAGAAAATGATCTGAAAATTGATATGGAACCAGAAGAAAGCCAGACAGTAAAAGGAATCCAAAGCAGGAGGCATCACCTTCCCAGACCTGAAATTACATTACAAAGCTATGGTAATAAAAACAGCATATTACTGGCATGAAAACAGACATGTAATCAGAGAGCATAGAGGATACAATAACAACCCTAAGCACATTCAACTATTTGATTTTTGACAAAGGGGCCAGAAACATACACTGGAGGAATGACAGCCTCTTGGATAAATGGTACTGGGAAAATTGGCTAACCACACGCAGAAAAGTGAAACTAAACCCACATCTCTCACCATGTGCTAAACTAACGTCAAATTGGAGTGAAGAATTAAATGTTAAAACAGAAATAAATCTCCTGGAAGATAAAATAGGTAAACCTTTGGAAGTATAGGCATAGGCAAGGAATTTCTGAACAGAACCCTGGTTTCCAATCAATAGTACCAGGAGTCAACAAAGGGGATTATATCAAATTAAAAACTTTCTGCACCACAAAAGAAACAACCAACAGAATAAAAGGACATTCTACAGAATGGGGGGAAAAAAGCTTTTCCTCAAACAGAGGACTAATATCAAGAATATATAAAGAACTCAAAAAAATAATATCCCATAAAATAAAAGGCCAAATCAAAAATGGACAAGCAAAATGGATAGATCCTTCACAGAAGAACTACAAATGGCCAGCAAATACACGAGGAAGTGCTAAACATTGCTGGTCATTAGCGAAATCCAAATTAAAATAACACTGAGGTTCCATTTACCCCAGAATTAACGGCCATCATAAAAAATAATAATGCAAGATGCAGACATGATGTCCTGTCTACAAACACTATTAGAACAAATCTTTCTATTCATGGAATTAAGAGAAAGTAGCTGCATACTACTAAGAACACAATAATATGCAATGTTTTAATGATTGAAACTGTCCTACTAATCGGTTTTGAAACTGTCTCATTGCTATTTGTTTCTCAATAAAATTATTTTTTTTTAAAAAAAGAAGGGGCAGAGAGGATGAAGGAAGGGTAGAAGAATGGGAAAAAGAATCAAGTTGTATCATGTGTAAGTGTAAATTCTCTATAACACATATGATCATTATGTATACCTAAAATGTACCAATAAATTTAATTAATAAAAAAAGAAAAAATAAATAAAAATAATAATAACAAATGCTATTAGGACTTGAAGGAAAAGAAACACTTGTAGTGTGGTGGAAAGGTAAAAATACAACTACCATGAAAATCAGTATGGAGACTTCTCAAAATAAAAATAAAAATAAAGACTCCATTTGGCTCAGCTATTCTCCTAGGTTGCTTCCTGAAAGAGTTAGAGACATGCTATTCCTGTGGTGCATGCACGTCCATGTTTATAGCAGCATAGTTCACAGTAGCTAAATCTTGGAAGCAGCCTATGCATCCATCAACAGGTGAACGGATCAAAAAATATGTGCTATTTACACACAATGGCATCCTATTCTGCCATAAAGAAAGATAAACTTAAATCAAGTGTAGGAAAATCTATGCACCATGAGACCATAGTGTTAAGGGCAATAACTCAGACACACTTGAAGTTTGGGACTGTATTGTTTTCTGCTTAGCTCTTTTTACCCAGGATAGTATCTGCTCTTCTGTGTCTCAGCAGATATCTTTTATTTTCTAATGTCCTCAATTTCCTGTTTCAGAGTACCACTGTTTTCATTATAGCAAATCTTTCGTTTCCTGAGGTTAAGTCCTAAGTATTTAATTTTTCTTGGTGCTACTGTGAATGTTATTTTTCTCCTAATATCTTTCCCAGTAGATCTATTATTGGTGTATAGGAACACTATAACGTTTGATGTGCTAGTTTTGTGTCTGGCTACATAACTGAATTTGATTACTAATTCTAAGAGTCATTAGATGAAATTTTTGGGGTCTTTTAAGCAGAGTATCATGTCACCTGCAAGTAATGATAATTTCACTTGTTCTTTTCCTCTACATATACCTTTTATTTCTTTTATTTCTTTTTTTTTTTCTCTAGGCTATTTTTCTAAATTCAATTTTTACTCTGAAATATTTTAGAAATAAAAGCAGTGTGTGATGACACCCTATTAATCAATCCATTTTCTAATTAAAACTTCTCAGACTTACATAAACAACAGTATTAAAAAAATTTTGTTTTTGTTTTTGTTTTTCTTTTTTTTTTTCAGAACTGGAGATTGAACTCAGATCGTTATGTTTGCCAGGGAAGCGCTAATTCTACTGAGCCATCTCCCCAGTCCCCAAATATTTGTTTTGTTAAATACATCATTTTTCTCCAAGGTTATTGTGTGACTAAATAAAACAATGTACTTAAAGTTTTGAGATCTAGTTTTGTGTGTGACATATAAAAAGAACTCATTCATGTCATGCAAGGATCTTGATAGTATTTATTGCATATACATAACATAAATGATGGATTTCAATGGTTTGTGCCTAAAACTCAGAATACATAACTGATGGATTTTCATTTGGTATCAACATATCTAGGTGATTGACCTAGTTTTTCATTTGCAATGAGTTGATATGGAATTAGGCAGCTTGAGCCTTAGTGGACCATTTATCCCAAAGTAGCTGAATACTGAGACCACTGGATCTACTTTCAGCCTCCTTCTGGAGAATGAAAGCAGAATGTTTAGGACTGAGCCCATTTGGTAAGTAGGTTCTCCTGAATATGAAAGAACTTCAACCAAGGCACCCAATAGCTTTTACATTCTACGTGAGTTTGAGGGATTAACCCTACTGCCAGTGGGGTAGACACAAATATTGCCTGAGAATCAAAAGGTTGCAAATTTCCACTCATTCTAGTGGTGTCCAAATCCACTATCTTTGACAAAGACTATATAGTGCTACAATATGATTACTTTTAGATAAAATATTTTTCTACAAAACAAAAGATAGTAAAATTAACAAATGGAACTTTGAAGAGTAGTATAACACTAAGCATATTCTCAATGATACCAAAAGAATCTTTTGAAGTTACTAGCTATATGTCATGGTCTTGGCCAGGTACTTACTCTTTTCACATCTCTTCTCACCCTTCCTTCTTTTGTTTCTATTATGTCCAACCCCCTCAGTCAAGTTAGGTTGCAAATAATCTTCACCTTGCTTACTAGCCCTGATCAACTGGGAGTAAAGTTGAGCAAGTGTTCATCAGGAAAAAGTTCTATACATGTTTAGATGGCTGATAAAGGTGAGGAGATAGGAGTTATTCTAATGTCTGATTTTAGACTTACACTAGATTGGGGAGTCTCTCAATCTCTTCCAAACCAAAAAAAAAAAAAAAAAATTATCAGTCACTCTTAAGACATTCTATTAAAACAAAGAAGCTCTATTTTACACCAGGTTCACAGAAGTATTTTACCTTTGTCCTACACATAAGTAATAACAGAGAGATTTTGATATAGTACTAAAACTGGCCCTGGCAGTTAGTGGGTGGTCTATTGAAATTTGAATTTTTTATGTACTATAGTAAGAAAAAAATCAAAATAATTGACCTCTGAACTTTGAAATTTAGCTCTGCTATCCCACCTTGAACATGATGAAGGTGGGTAGAATTGGAACCCCTCTCAGGAAATGATGTTTCATTTCACTGTCATAAAAGAAGGTGTTAAGAAGACATTTTGTGTTTCAAGGTTTGAGAAAGAAGAATTACCCAATTTCCATGGGCACAGATCTTTATAACCAAGAAACACATATTTGAAGACCTTAGCAAATTAGGCTGTCCGGATTAGTTAACTCTGATGCAGAATGCATACACTTGGGGGTACCTTGTGTCTGGGATTGGACTTGCTAACTTCATCAGGCATGGTAGCACACACCTATAATCTCACCACTTGGAAGGCTGAACCAGGAGCATTGCCACAAGATTGAGACCAACCTGGGATAGTGAGATTAAGACCATAGTGAGTTTAAGGCCACTCTGAACTACATAAAGAGATGCTGACATCCCAAAAACATGAAAAATAAAGCGTTGAATTTTATATGTCATGGCTCTGGGATGATCTGAAAAACCATAATTATGGAATGGGTTAAGACAGATTTGAGTATCTGTAGCAAGAGTTAAGCATTTTCCTTCCATGTACACTCAACCTCCCACTAACATGACCAACCCCATCAAAGGACCGTTGCCTTGGTAAAGCGATTTGGTCAGTGTAGATCACCATGACTATTGTTTTAGGGCTTGTTGATAGCCATGTTGTTTTGTGGTAAGAATTAAAGATAGCAAGTGCAGGAACAAAATCTCAGGTTTATCCTGACTACATACAGAATTAAGACAAAACCTCACTATATCGTCAAGGCTGACCTTAAACTTGCTATGTGTTCCAGGTTGACCTTGAGCTCATAGTCCCCGTACCTCAGTCTCTCAAGAGCTGATATTGCAGGTAAGTACTACCATGTTCAGCTAGACTTAAGCCTAGGAATATAAGAAGGAGCAAGACTCAAGGAAGAGAAATAAGAGAGATACATATTTTCCTTCAGACTTTTGGGACCAATTTCTACAGATCACATAAGAAACATAACTTAAAGATAGTTCCTGGTATCTCTTACAATATTGTTTCAATACTTACTAGAAAATTGGCTCCAAAATCACTCTGAATATTTTTCTATTACAACTGGCTGATACTGTGTTCCAGTTTTTGTCATCATGGTAAAGGAGCAATTCAAACTTGATGTCAGAAACCTTGGTGTCAGAAATCAATCCTTTCCCAAAGCTAAGGTACACATGTATCCCACTACCAAATCTCCTCCCTCCACATATGATCCTGTAGATCCCGCTGTATCAGTGAGGAGCCTATTCAGTGTACATTGTGGTGCTGGGGCCAGAGCTGTTATGTGGAAGTGCACAGGCAGGTGAACTACCCTCTGCTAATTGATTACTTTTTATCAATTGAGAAAAATCTAACAGGAGACACCAGACCAGAAAAGTAATCATAAACCTTGAAGAGATAAGACCTTACATAAGACACTTGGATATAAAAAGCCTGCTACCCAGACCAGTGAAAAACTGTGCAGACCATGGTAGCCATGTTTTGCCTTGAGGACAGATCACTGTCAGGTAGTGAACCCGGTGAAAAACGCCTTCACTTTCTTTCAGCAGTTCCCAGACCCATCCAACAGGTCATTGGTATTATCTGAAAATACTCGAAAGAAATTTCTTAGCATTTCAGCTTGAATTCAACTCATCAAATATTTACTCAATTAAATAAATCCTGACTACATACAGAATTCAGACAGAGTCTCACTATATCATCAAAGCTGACCTTAAACTTGCTGTGCTTCATGCATAGCTTCATGCATAGGTGCTACTCGGAGAAAGGAGAGGACAGCCACAAAGACACTGGATTGTTTCCAAACAAATATATTGATTTCTACCTGCTGCTCAAACCAGAATATTTACTTTGATGATGTCAAATTTCTTCTTCCCTTGGTGTCTGCTCTGCAAAAATCAGCATTTCTTTCTTGCCCCCATCTATCTATTTAAAGAAAACCAATCTTACACTGTTACTCTTTATGTCTGGATGTCCCCCAAAGCCTCGCGCTGTCATGGGGCAGGTGCTCTTAGGAGGCGGCTGCATCTTGATTTGTGATTGTTTTGTTGTCTAGTGTTGGGATTGTGAGTGAGTGCCACACCCACCCTAGGGGGGCCAGCCCGCAGACAATCCAAGGGACAGACAGAGTCTTCTCCTGCGCTCCTTCCTCCTTCCTCTTGCTATTTTTGCTCTCTTCTGCCACCATGAACTGCTCTCCTCTGCCCTGTGCCACTCTGCCATGGAGCCAGCTGATTATGGACTGACACCTCCACACACTGTAAGCTGAATAAAACTTTCTCTCATTGCTGAGACAAAATATCTGATGTCCAAAGTTAACGAGGGAAAGGTTTTTGAGGAGAAATTCAGACAATAATCACAACATGCACTTTATTACACTACTCTCATTAGTTTCTGATTCTTAGCTGCAATCTCTCTCTCTCTCCCTCCCTCTGTCTCTCTTTCTCTCTTCTTTCTCCTTCCTCTTCCCTTCATCCCCCCAAAAATCATAACCTTTGCTAATAATAGTATTTTCAAAATATTAAAACAAATCCACCCTCCTTTCCCTCTTCCTTTTCCCCTGGTCTACTCCAACCCCCTCCGCCTTCTGTTTACACTTCTATAGGAACTCTAGAATGTCTGGTCAGCTTTTACTTGCAAATGTTTACTTGATTCACCATATAAGGTGAATCCTAAAAGTGTTTTCCTAAAGCTCTCCGAGAATACAGCTGGACATCAATCCCATATTCTCAGTTATCGAACAGGTATTCTTGGCTGGAATTTCTTGGCTCTGATTTGGATCTTAACCTGAGCTCCTGATGGGTGCTGTTCTTTCATCAAAACCAGAGCTATTAATCCCCAGAATTTTCCAGGAATAACAGTAATTTTCCCAGAACACCCAAAAGAACTCTAATGTCTGTGAGACTTGGCAATGAAGGAGTTAACGTTCTTAAGTGCCCATCAGGACAAAGCTAATGGTCACAATAGAAACCCAAGCAGGAGACCAGCCACCTGCATTCAGAATGAGCACTTTTCTGCAGAATCCTGGGTGGTCTCCCTAAGCAGATCTCCCACATCCCCTGAGAGAAGGGGACAAGGCACTGAGAAAAATCCAGCTCAGTAATGAGCAAAAGAACGATTAAGAGTGCTTCCTGCCCTCAGGTAAAAACGGGGTGTGTAGCAGGGCACTGGAAGAAGAAAACAACCAGCAGGCTATTAGGTTGCTTTGGGGACAAAAACCACTTACATCTTACATCTGATATCATTCTGGTGATTGAGGAATGAAATTGAAGCCCACTCTAGATTGGCAGGGCAGAGTCATTTTTATTAACTTTTTTTATTCCTTTCACTTATTAAAGAGCTTTAAACACCCAGCATTGTCTTCTCTATTGTCTGAAAAGGTATGTTACTTCACAGCACACTAATATCTTCATTTTTTAATCAATTTATTTATTTTGTCTTTTTGAGACCAGTTGAGACTGAACTTGAGCTCACTTTGCAGCCCACGCTGTTCTCGAACTTGCAACAATCTTCCTGCCTCAGACTCTTAAGTGCTGGGATTACAGGCATGCACCACCACGAAGAAGAGAATTGCATCTGTGGTTTTCTTATTGGATGCATGTTTTCTATATAGACACTATGTATGTATTTATATAATGTAGATTATAAAATAGTAATGAATTTATACTCTCATAAAAATATGCACAGCCTTGTGTCTGAATATGGGAGTTTGGAATGGTGCAAAGAATGTATTAGCTCTGAGGGGGAAGCTGGGGAAAAAAATGGAAGCTTTGATGGGTGAGACTCAGCAGATCTCTAGCGCCTCCTCTGATGCGTCCATGAATCCACGTTGGTTGAGACATTACAGTTGGCACCTTTAAAAGGTACAAAGGAAACTAGAAGAGAAACAAAGAGGATAATCCAGAAGTAAAAGCTATACTAGACATCAAACTTAAAGCACGGAGCACTCACTATATACAGAAAAGAGATGTGCATTGTTCCATTTTCATGCAGGTTATGTATACATATTTACATACCTATGTACATACTCATAATGACACAGAGGTGTCCACGTATTCAAAAGTGCACGTTTCCTAAACAATTCCTGGCTTCACACCTAGGCCTGCTGCTAACTGGCTGGTAAAGCAATCAGACAAGCCACATCAATGCTAAACCTCCACTTACTCATCAATAAAACAAAAGTTAGATAGCCTCACGGTCACATACAACTTCAAGCTCACCACCATTTGTATGGAGAACATTGCTGAGCCATCATAAGAAACTCCCATCTCTAACCTGACCCCTGCCTCATCTCTGTATGCTGCGGGAAAATGAGGACCTCAGGGACAGGGGCTCATGAAGTCTTGTAGTCATATAGAGAAGAGACTAGAAAGTGGCAGCTAGAAAGAAGTTATCCCCTTTTACAGGGGAGTAAAAGAAGTACTGTGACCATGCTGACAAAACACAAGCCTCGGGAGAGCCTTCTTTGGGATGCGTGATGGATGAGAAGCGAGAAAGAAAGTGCTTTTCCTCTATCAGACTCAAAAATAGTAGAAAAAGTCATAGATTTTGAAGTCTGATGGGTTCATGCTCAAAACTCAGCAACACCCACTACTCCCTGTCTACTCCTTGGATGGTTGTACTATGTTTTTCCTCACTGGAAAATGATGATCATAATGCCTATATCAGCAAACTATTTTTCAGGCCTAAAAGAGAACAGGGATGTAGATAGTGTCCAGCACATAATAAGCATTCAAAAGGTTGTGTGCATGTGTGTGGATGTGCATCTTACATACATTTTTCATGTGTATGAGTATATGTTTCAGATATTATATATTTACTAGTAACTATCTGATAAGATTGATTTACAAAAATTCATGGAAAAATACTGTTGTTTTTTGACAGTAGGAAAATAGCAATTAAGTTTTTGTGAAGGATAGGAGTTTCATTTTCCATAGAAAAGGTTTGGACAGCAAAGAAAAAATATTATGAGAGGAAAGAAGTAAATGGACCTCACATTTTAGATACGTGGTGAACCAAGAACTACTCCTTAGATCTTCATTATTTATGTCATGTGGACAGGAAATAAGACAGATGATTCTAGCCCTTCCCTGGCTGTGATAAAGAGCCAAAGATTAAGCATTTTTTATGTCCACATAATTGCTAGCTACTTCTTGCGGACTCCTGCATAATGAAAACCCTAAGAGGTGTCATTTCTATCTTTTATAGCATTACAAGGCCTAGAACAATCCCTGGCAATGTCATAGGTGTTAAAGAGATACCATACTGTACAGGTGTTGTGTACTTGTTCTGGGTTGTTTTGTTTTATTTTATTTTTTGTTTTTGCCTTTCTCGTCCTGTTAAGGTGTAAGCTCCAAAGGCAAAAGTCATTGTTTTATACACCAGTGTATCCCAAGTGCCTATAGTAGTGGCTGGCACATTGTGTGCTTGCTAAATGGTTTTAAAACAATGATAGAAGATAGAGATTTTCTAAATTCTCATTATTTAAAAGCATTAAAGTTCCAGCCATCCAGGCTGCTCAAGGAGTTTTTTAACCTTCAGCTTCAAATGGAGGTTTCAAGGAAAATGACTTCCACTGTCCCTAAAATGCAGAGTATTCAGCTAAATAACCAAACCTTTCAGGAGTTTCTGAGAAGATGAAGACAAGGGAAGAAATTCAGTTCCGTATCCACAGTTGCGAAGGCTGTTTCACATTCATCCAAACTCACGCTCTCCTACACCGCTTTGTCAAATCCTTTATTTAAATATCTCATTATCTAAGACAATTTTGTACTTACTGTCATGAGGCTTATGAAACCTGCAAACCTGTCTTGCTGGAACAGGTACAATTTAAGCCAGTGATTGTTCAAGAGAGAAAGAAAAGGTGAAGAATGGCACCATTGTAAAGATTAGAGCAGGAAGGTAGACAGCCCGTGGCGCTAACCTCTATTCTCTGGGGTGTTTGTTTAGGCTCCTCAGACAATGCACGTAGCCTAAAGAAAAAGGGAGAAAAATTGTAAGTCTTCATGTATAATTTTTGTTGTTATATCTAAACTGATAGTTGAGGGCTAGGAGCTGAAACAATATTTTATAGAAGTATCATGTTGAAGTTTTTGCAGGTTTCAAAATATTTAAATATGTAAATTTCAATGGAGAGATGTTCAGATTTTTTGATAGTCTAATGATTTTAAGCATCTCATTTCTAGTCACACACTGACAAAAGATGTTCAGATTGCAGTGTGAGATGGTTTCTATGGTTACAGTTGTTTCCTAGCATTTTAGTGACATCTTTTGTGAGCATTGGCTGCTTCACTTATTTGTCACTAATGTATGTGTAGAACTATAGTTAATAGCCTTGGGCGGACAAAATTTTTTTTTCTGAATGGCTGTATTGTTTTTTAGCAGCATTTTTCAATAAGGTGACAATGCATTAGAATACTAATGGTATGTATGGTATTTTAAGATGTCAAGTTTTCAATAAAATGATAATGAAAATTTTGCATTTCATTTAATAGTTAAATATTCATGAATTTTCACAGCATGATGAACTGAGTGAAAAATAAAGAAACTGTATAATGTATAATACTAAACATCATAAATTAAGTTTCTTTTCATAGAAGCTATTCAAGGGTGTTTAATATATGGTTCTTCGTGGATTTAGACCAATGTGAGCTAAATTAAAGGCATCTAAAAAGGAAGCTTGTTTAAACCAATTTAACATATTTTAACACAGCATGTTTACAATGTAACAATATAAAGGAAAATGACACATTACAAACAGTATGTACATTATATAAAAATTATGGTGACTAAGTAGAGGATGCAACCACAGGCAAGAATATTTTGAGAAAAACAATTGTGAAATAGGACATGAAGGTTCGCATGAGAGTAGACCCAGGTGACACAGCCATGAGTAATAGGATGCAAATAAGATGAATTTAAAGGTTCTGTCCAATGACAATCTGTGTCAGGCCTTTGGCTAATTTCTGGAGCATCTTCCTATTGGGCCTGGGCTGCGGTAGTCCTAAAGCAAATGTTGAGGGTAAGGAAAAAAGTCTTCCATAATATTACAGATTAAGAGTTTCTTCTAAATTCAAAGTATGCACCAATTGCTTATCATGTATGTGTAGATTATCTTTTGGATTCTGTATCTTTATACAGTATATAGTATGGATATTATTATATGTAATAATAATGTTTCATTACTCACACATTTGCTTGTATCTATATAGTACAATGTATGCTTGTTTCTATTTAATGTATGCAAATAATAAACACAGATAATTACGAGTAAAGTGAATAGCCTCAGAGAAGATAAGAATTATACTGAAAATGGTTTAATGGTATAATAACCCTTAGAAGGACACACAGCATGAACAATCAAACATTAGTACAAAGAAAATCCAACAATGTACAATATTTCTTAATCGTAAACAAAAAACAGGGCCAGTGAGATAGCTCAGCAGACTAAGCACCAGCTTTGGCAAGCCCAGGGACCAGGGTTCATTCCCCCGTCCCGCATGCTGCGCTGGCTCCGCCCACCAGGCCCACTGAGTCAGAGACAGAGTCTGGGCATGGTAGCACACACCTGTAATCCCAGCGCTGGGGAGGCTGAAAAACAGGAGGATTATTATGAGTCCGAGCTGCATAGTGAGACCCTGTAACAAATACACAAAATGACCAAAAATCAAACCCCAGTTCCACAAAAAAAAAAAAAAAAAAAAAAAAAAAAAAAGTTTTTTAAGTAACCAAATGTCTTGTTTTTTGTCTTGCAGCAGCATCCACTCTTAATACCTGTTACAAAGGACACATGTCATGTAAGTACTTGGAGATGCCGTGTAAGGATTTATCAAAGAGGAAGTGGCTAATAGAATTCTCATCACTGACTGCTGTGATGTGGAAGACTAAGAAGCTATTATCTGAATCTTTTTTAGGGAAATACTGTCAACCACTGGATCATCTGCAATCTCTCTGCCAACCTCTTAACTTGAAATTGTTCAGCTACACATTTCTAACTAGCCAAGTATTCCATGGACCCATCCTATTATGATTCTAAAGAAAAAGTGAGTGATCCCTTAGATGGACACACAATACTCAGAAGTGGCTTCTATTGAAAAAAAAAAGTGAGATTAGAAGTATAAACTAGACAGAAAACCACAGATTGAAAGACGCTGCTGATCCATCCAAGAATGTAGACCCAGCATGAGAAGCGTTGCCTCCCTGTGGGCTGCGATGAGCATCACAGCATGCCTCTGCCCATACTGTGGATTCACTTGCTGATACTTCTCTCCCCCTAGGTGTTACAGTCACTAATTTTTTTAATGTCTAACATATTTAACATATAATAATACAAATTCATAAATACAGTTGAGAATCAAAGCTAATTCTTAAATTTCTTATACAGTTGACTACTTCCTCAACATGTCACTTAAAAACTTAGCAAATCCTTCATTTATGTTAAGCAAGTACATATCTTATGTAGTAAATTGATGAATTACCAATGAAAATAACAAAAGTGAACAAAAGTAAAATGTAAGGATTTCATGTATTTCTTAATATCAATATACAGGCCAGCCCATTCTTTTAATGTATATTTATTTAATCAGGCAAATGTTGTCACCCACTGTACTGTCTTTACCACTTAAAAACTGCATATCAAGGAGGAGGTAACCTTATATTTCATACTTCAGCTTTTTTAATATACAAATGAGGATAACTGGACTACCCATCTTACACAATATTGTGCTGGGTATATATATTTAGTATAGAGGTTGTTAAATATTTTAATAGACTGCATTAAATTGGATGACAGGGATTCTGGACTAAAAGACAATTCAACTAATTATCTGACTTCCTGACTATCAGCTTTTATCCACAAAACTAGGCTGGCACTATTAAGCCCTGATTGGTCGATATTGTGGTAACTATGTGATTTTATGAAACAAAATGTTGTTAAAATAATTTATAAAATAAAGGGGCAAGCTTATATGATTCCACTTGCATGAAGTGCTCAGAATAAAAGCAAAAGAGTCACTATAGGGTCAATGATGAGGAGTCATTATTTAATAGGTGTGGACTTTCAGTTGCAGAAGATGAAATTGTTCTCTAGGTTTAGAGTGATAGTCGTTGTCCAACACATGAACATACTTAGTGACATAGAAATGTATGGTTTAAATGATAAATGCTGTAATATATATATTTTACTACAGTCCAATATATTGAGGTTAAAAATTATACTTGCCCATAATTTTGGATACTTAGTCAAATCACAGATCATATTATCTTCAGTTTGCCTGAGGTCCAGGAGCCTAAGACTTTGATTTTCACATGCTACTTGTCCAATAGTCTCATTAACTTTAGAGAAATCCTTTTTTCTTCAACCTCAGAAATAAAACAACTATATCGCAGCACCACCAGAAGTGTCCACTTCAATGCCTCTGGAAGTCCAACAAAACCACTGTGATCAGTGCTACCAGCAAAGCAATCTTGGTTTTTGGAATACATTTGAGTCTTGTACCAGAATGAGCAAAGAGAACATCATCAAGACAAATTACGGCTAATGCATTCTCTTTTATGAATTTCTGGACTTATAGATGCTCCATTCAGTATCACCCCAAATGGACTGAGAATGCTATTGAACAGGAAAAAAGATGCTTCCCTCCCACATAAGTACACACACAGCACCCTACGTGAGTGTTGCTCTGGCATTTTCTGCAGTATTTTGGGGTGTTTCTCTTGGGTCTCAGAAGAAAATAAGATAATACACTGTCTGCAGAGCCTGTAAATAAGCAAATTCTCTTCATTCTTAAGCAGGATTGGGCTAACAGCAATTCTGATCTTTGGTTTCATGGTCTTACCCCTTTATCCAAAAGTTACCCCAATTTCTAATAGCCTCAGTTCTCCCCTCAGTTCATTTTATCATGAAGCAGTAACAATGTACTACCACCACTGTTATTATGGTATTTCAACCAACTAGTTTCATTGCAGTTTGAGAAAACACTTTGTTGAAACCCAAAGGAAAATTTGCCACGTTTCTATTCAGACATATGGCAGGAAGAAAAGCTTAATAACCTGTAATCAGAGTCTGCCTTCTTTGGGGTGGAAATCCACTGCGGACAAAACAATTTATGCTGCATTGGATGAAAATAGTTCATCGATGTTATTCTCCAAGAAATAGTAAAATAACTCTTTCTCATATGATATCCCAAAACTAGAGGGCAAAGGGTTCAGATAATGTTGAGATCGATCAAGTCACAAAAGCAGAATCATGAAAGAAATACATCTTGAAATTACTATCTTGCTCTTTTATCTCAGAACTAGCCAAAGAACCATTATGAAGGGTAGTATTACAACAAGTTTTAGTTCAGAGAATCATCGAAATTAAAGACAACAAAGATAAAATATATATCTGCCGAGGAGGGTGATTGCCATGATCAACAATGTGAAGTGTTTTTCCCTTTCAGAAAATAGGCCTCTGATTATTTCTCACAGTTTAAATAATTCAGAATAGTGAATTGTTAAAATTTATTTTCTAATATATTTCAAGCTGACTTTTGAATATAAATATATATTTTATAGAAAATTAAAGTAAGCAAATTAATGAGGTCTCATTTAAATCTCATCCCGGGTGAAATGGGAAATATACTCTTTCTTCATCGTAGCTCAGACCCTGAAACTCCCTCTCATAATCTTCCATTCTCAGATTGTGCTTCCTTCCTGCCTCTCTGCCAGGCCTTATCACCCCCTCACGCAACAGTGAGCTTCACTACAAACATCCCCAGAGGTGCAAGAGTATGTGCTTATGTATGTCTTAGTATCAAATGCCCTTGGTACACAGTGAGTGGAGGGGTTTCCTAAGTCAACAAATGAAGGAGGAGGAAACACAGGCTTCCACTGGCAATGCAGTATATTAATACTTCCCACAGTTGGTCACACATTAGAATAACAAAGTTTTTAAAAACCTATGACATCATACCTCATACGAATTAAATCAAGATATCTACAAGTAGGGGGCAAATAACAGTATGGTTTGGAGATTTCTATGTAATTCCAAAATTCATCAGAAAAACCCAATATATGTATTGGAAATCAAACGTGCAATAATGCTAATAAGCCATCTGTTTATATCAATAATCAAGAGTTGGCATGGATTTGATTTCTTAGCATTATTCAATCTTAAATAACTCTAGGAAAATAAATTTAAAATTAAACATCTCTTCTTTTTATCATTAACTCAATGCCATTCTGTGACCCTACTAAATATTTTCCATTTAAATACTTTATCTTTATGAGTTAGTCTTTACTACCAATGAGACCAGTATGGACTCTATTCATGAAGAAAGATATTTTTTTTTCTAGGAAGTCTATACTTTTTAGATATGGTTCAACTTTCTAATATATTATTTAATATTGTTTTATCACATAAAAGAGGAAGACCCATACCACATGCTTTGTAATCTTTTACTTTTCTTTCCTCGGTCTCTAAAAACTTCATTATACTACCTGGAAGCATTACTCTAAACTCTTACTAGGACCTTCTGCTTTATAGGCAATGTAAGTATTTTGTTCAGGGGGCCGGGGAAATAGCTCAGTTGAATAAGTGCTTGCCTGGCAAGTGCAAGGGCCTGAGTTCAATCCCCAGTTCCGAAAAAAAAAAAAAAAAAAAAAAAAAGTATTTCATTCAGAACTCTTGTTCTCCAAGTCTGCTTTTTTTCACCCATTAATTCCTCTAGGAAAATTAATTTTTATATTTTTGTTGGAGAAACTTAAAAATTACCACAGAAGCTATATTTGTTTAGACCATACTCCCTAGAATACTACTTAATCATCCTATTTGCTTTTCTTCTTCTTCTTCTTCTTCTTCTTCTTCTTCTTCTTCTTCTTCTTCTTCTTCTTCTTCTTCTTCT
>NW_004524662.1:9815920-9870896 GCF_000260255.1 Octodon degus | reverse complement strand
TTCTTCTTCTTCTTTTCTTCTTTTTTACCTTCTTCTTTTTTCTTCCTGATCTTTTTTAGTCAGGGTCTCACTATGCAGTTCAGCCTGGCCTTGAGCTCATTTTGTAGCACAGGCTGATCTCGAACCCACAGCAATGTGCCTGCATCAGCCTCCAGTGTCCTGGGGTTACAAAGGTATGCCAATACATCCAACCTTAATTTGCTTTTTTTAAAGGCAACTGTGCCTCCTAATGTCCATATATGCAACCATTCTGGCTGCTTCTATTAAGCTCTTTGAGCTATGATGCCTCTTGAAACTATCAGCCTTATTAAAATATGTTTGCCTCATGGGCCTAGATGGCTTTATTACTTGAATGTTTCCTTCTTCTCTCTTAAGTTTTCCTGTCTAACAATTAGCATATTCACAAATCAGAATAAGAGAAAAGAAAAAGAATAAGAGCCCCCTTCAAAATTTCCTTTGGCATCATAAGAGCTAGTCAACAACAGTGCTAATTTTTTAAAAAAACATTAAGTCATCTGAGATCATTCTTACATTGTAATTTGTGGGAACATTTCCCAAAGTCTCCATAAGGGATTCTGGAAGTCTTCTCAGAATACAGTGATACCTCAGTTCATGAGCTTAATTTATTTTATAAGTTTGAGGAAGATGGCTGTCTGTATGTGTGAGGACAGTGGCTGTAGTTGTTAGTCATCTGATGTGGAGTTTGCAAATGACAGCAAAATTTTGCAGAATGCTTTTGTTTCAGAACCAAATTGTTTGTGAACAGGAGCGTTCATGACCTGAGACACCCCTGAAGTATATATAGTTTCTAGGCCCTTATACAATACCTTGTTCCTGTGTTCAAGAAGTTTGTTCACCAAGCCCTTCTTGCAACACGGAAGCATTCCTCTTGGGTTTGTCTCAGGAAAACTGGGGAACCAGCAGCATAGGAGATACCTGAGAAGAAAATAAAAGGTGGCTAAATGGCTACAGCACAAACAACAACATAGGACTACTGTTTCCAGAGGGCTACAAGTCTAACTTCAAAGCCACAAGTCTGACAATACAGCAAGTGTTCACTAAAGTTCTACTATGTGCCCGGCATTATACAAAACATTCAAAAGAATACAGTAGGGAAGAAAGGAGGCCAAGAATTGCTCCTAGAATTTGTAATCTGCCCAAGGAGAAAAGATTCTGTTATTGATTATAAAACCTTGTAATTTTTTTGGACCACTGAGAAAAATATTCAATTAATACAATTTTTGCATTCATCATGATATAGTGACATTGCAAGATGGGTTCTGATTGCAGAGATTTTGAAATGCAAACAAACACACATCCAAAGTGCATCTTGGGATCAGCGCAATAAAATGAACACCTGAAACAACTAAGAAATGACACACAACCGTGCTGAATCCAGGAGAAGCTGTATCCACGATAATGTGGCAGAGCACTGTTGTGATAGATGCTACTGCAGCCACCTGGATGGGTTTCACACTGATAAAAGCTAACGAAGCAAAAAGCTAAAAGCACATGTTAAATCCCAAGAGTTGCAAATAAGTGGCAAATTCCTTCTTATTAACTTTTATGAGACAGGCACGTCGAGTATCATACCCACATCTGATCCACTGCCAAGTTCTCATCCTATATGCCAGGCGCCTTCCACACCCATCCTCTCTTCTATTTTCACAACTTGCTTCATTCTATCTTCTCCACCGACCGTCTCTAAGCACTATCTAGGCTGAACTCCCATTCACAGCTGTGCAGGCAATGCTCCTCACATCCTGGCAATTGGCAACAGGAACTAATCAGTGAAAGTAATCTATTTAGCTGGGCCTTACAGTATCTTACCCACATATCCTTGCATTTTATTTTTCACATTGCAGTAGCAACTCTCTTAACATATTTCTATTTAACTGACACATTCAATCAGTGCTCTCCAATCCTCCTGTACAATACAGCCTCTGTGAAATAAGTCTGATTAAACACTCAGGGCTAGCAAGTTATTCAGTACACCTGTGCTTTTTCCTATCAATTACTTGTAGGCTTGCCCAAGCTTATTTTTGCCAGTCATGCTTGCATGACAACTTCTTACAACTATGTATGTGGTTTAGCTATGTATGAAAACTGATGAAACATGAATGAGGAAGAAAATTGCTTCATAAAATCTAAGTGATATGTTTAACTCAAAAAATAAAAATTACGTCGAAATAGAAATGGGCAGGATGGTTGTAACAAACTGAGAAAACAGATCACAGAAATCCAGAAGGCTGCTATATTCTTATCTCTCAACTTTGCCCCACTTTAAATACAGCAAACTAGTGTGCGCAAAACCAGTCATAATAATATAGTTGGAGACTCCAAACAGAAAACTCGTATTTCAAAAAAATGATTTGATTCTACAACACAAGATTGACAAATAAATATTTTTGTATACTTTATGTTAAAACAAATGATGTGCATGTTACTTATTAATAAATCTCAGCTTTTGGGGGCTGGAGAGATGGCTCAGTGGTCTAAAGCACCTACTTGAAACAAGCTTGGCAAAGCACAGGGACCGCGGTTCAATCCTCCAGCACCACATGCCAGCCAGCCTGCCCCCTGGTGGGCTGAGCTGGCCACACACACACACACACACACACACACAAAATAAAAAAAAAATAAAAAATAAAGTAATAAATAAATCTCAGCTTTTACTATGAGTATCTCCTTGTTGTAACTCAGCTGGCAGAGATTGCTCCTCCATTGAACATTAGTCACACATTGCCTTCCAGGCTCCTACTTTCTTCTTTATGAAACAAACTTCATACTAATTCATCTTCCAGGATCTGGAAAAATTCTCCTCTTCTTATGAAATGCCTCCTAAAGCCTGTCTGTCAGAAATCAGACTTGGTGTCATCTGACATGTACCTGTCAGGGCTACCTTTTCTTGGGGGACCCCAATGCAGTAGAATCGCCTCTATTCCTTCATCTCTAAAATGGAGAGAATATCTGCCACATGGATTGTTGGGGCATTTAGTGTCTGAAACACGATGTGCCTGCATTGTAAGAGGATTCAAAATATGATAGGCATGAATCTTCATCGATTTATCCTTTCCTCGGTGGCTGGGAGAAGCTTGCTCTGCTTTCATGTTGCTTCTCGTTCTCTATTCTGTATTTTCGGGTTCAGTGTACAAGTATGGCTTTCTCCCTCTAAGAAACTAAATAAGCCTTGACTGCTAAGCTGTGTGACCAACTGTGTTTTTTGAAATTGGATTGTTTGTTGTTTGTTGTTATTGCATTCTTTGTTTTTAAATAAATGAATGATTAAAGGCTGAATGATAAACTTTTATTCTGGTCAGATAAATCAATATAGACCAAGGAAAGGATAAGGAAAGAAAGAACAACTTAGAGTGTCTAATATGATCTGTATTTTACTTTCCACTAAACTTATTTAGTAGAATAGATAAGATGCTTTATTTTACATGCTTAAAGGTGGATGCTTCTAGATCGCTTCCATTTTTTGTTTTTTGTTTTTGTGTTGATTCTGCTTTTCTCCTAAAAATGTTGACGGGCTAGATTACACCTGACAGCATTCTTGGCAGCCTCTGGAGAATTCCATCTTCGTAATGCAACATTCTCGGGGAGAAGAGAAAACTTTTGCCCATCCACCCCCTGCCCCTCAGAAGGATTGAAATTCTGTATTCTTTTTAGTTGACAATTGACTGGAACATTTTGCAAATAAGTGCCAGGCCTCGATGAGGTGTAAAATACTGACTGTATTAGCCAGTTATTTAGAGAGATGTGAAGATGCTCTTGCCAACATACATTCAATTTAGGCTTTGGATGCTTTGCATGAGCTCCCAGGCAGCACTTGTTTGAAAATGTTGGAATTTAATTTAAAAGTTTTCACATTTGCTTTTCCACTCTCGTTTTTGAAAGCAGCAATGACTCTTCAGTTCTTTTAAATCAGAGACTCGACAGTCTCTATCGAGTTAAACTTTATGCTGGTGCCTATGTCTATCTTTTCATATGTAAAATGTGCAAAATGTTTTACCTTTTTTTTAATCCTTTTCTGTCTTCTGATCTTTGCCATTAAATTTAAACTTTCTCAATCTCAGAATAGTAAAAATGCAATTACAGTGTTATTTTTGTAGAGATGATCTTTTCAGGCCCACACCCTTAGGTTAACTCTGAATTCATATTCAATTTTTACAATTACAGACTATAACCATCACTAAGAGGACCTGAAATGTCTTCTTATCTACCTGCCATGTAAGACATGTGACCAAACCACAGTCATATACCATCAAGATTCTCCTTCAGGGGCCAGGGAGATGACTCAGTGGAATAAGCGCTTCCCTGGCAAGCGCAAGGGTCTGAGTTCAATCCCCAGTAAAAAAAAAAAAAAAAAAGATTCTCCTTCAAGATGAGAATAAAAGTCTATGTCCCTTGATAAAATCCATTCTGTATTATCACAAATTAATATTTATAACAACAGTTTATATTTGTATACACAGGAAAATTTCATTACTTTGATGTCCTTGTGGAAGGCCAGACTTGTCTGAGCATGCTTAGTAAACATGGGGGTGAAGCTTAGCAAGGGCTTTCTCACACACTGCACAAGTCATGCATGAGGACTTAGCTCGAACAGTTGATCCCGTCAGATGGAAGGTAAAAACATTAGTATATGGGCTGTAAGTGGAAATGAGCATCAGTAGAAGGGGAAGCAGCTTGAGGAAAGGCCAAGTGTCCCCAGAAGTCTGGATGCAATGAAAAGAAAGAGCATTAAAAACAAACTGGGCTCCAGTCTGATTCACAAACACACAAGACTTCCCTTGCAGCCTTCCAGAAATGCTGGAAGAGAGGAAGTTTTCAAAGAACCATCAAGCCTATGTGAGAAGAAAATGATGTTCCAAAATGCAGGTCATATACACAAATCAGGCTTAGCAGTCATGGGGGTTTCACAGTCATGAATGACACTGGGTAGTCCGTAACACCATCACAGTGCTAAATGACATTCTTTGTATCCAGCAGAAAATTGGAAGACAAGTCACCTCTGTGAGTGCGGGATAAGGTTATCAACATTATCTCTTTAAGACTACAAGCAAGCAAAATATAAATATGCATCCTGTCCTCATAGAACAATTTTGTTAGAAGATCCTGCTGTGGACCAATGGCTAGACATTGACAGATGTGATGCATCACTTTTCCGCCTTATACCAAAATTAGAGGTATTAGAGAATAGCACAGAAAGAGAAGTTTTGAAACTGTGTTTAACATCCTCCACTTCAACCTGCTCAAATGACTAATAGCTGCAATTAGGTCCAATGCTTTCTATTTTAAAAATCTAATGTTGTTTTATGTGCCTTCTACTGTTTAGGTACAATTGCACAGGCTATGTAGCCAACACACTTGGTTGACAATGTTGGTTTGGCACTTGCAATGTGGTCTTTAATCAGTGATGGAGCCTTCCTTCCACAGGTTAAGAAATTGAAAGTAGAGAGGACAGTGTGAGACACAGAATTGAGGAGACAGGGATGGGCCCCTGAAAAACTATTAAAGGTAATACTGCCATTACTTCAAGCCAATTATTTTGAATTGCTAATTTTTCCAGCAAAATTCTCACTGCAGGGCCAGCAATATAGATCAGCACACTACCTGCTTAGGCAAGTGCAGAAACCCGGGTTCAATCTCCAGCACCACATGCCACACTGGCCCCACCCTGGAGTACACTAAGTAGGCCACCAAGACTGGGGGCGTGGTGGTGCATGCCTGTAATCCCAGCACTGGGAGGCTGAAACAGGAGGATCGTCATGAATCTGAGTTTCGTAGTGAGGCCCTGTAAAAAAAAAATATCTATATCTATATCTATATCTATATCTATATCTATATCTATATCTATATCTATATATATATTCTCACTGCTGTGTTTAGGACCAATAACAAGAGCTATTTCTTCAGAGGTTCTTGGAAGTCTGATTAGGGAACATACTTGAATGTCAACCTTCTCACTGACTACTACTGACAATTCAATACGAAGCTAGTAATACCTAAATTATGGTTAAATACGGTTGCTTTTCTCTGAATCCTTAAAATTAAATTTTCTAGGCAACCAAGAAGTAAGTTTTGGTAATGTAAAAGCAAGACACGAGCGTATTCATAAGGTGGCAGAGATGCTGTCAGACACGGAGACATACTGGTCCTGGAAAAGTTACAATAGTTGGAAAACTGCTGATGATAATGATGATGGCAGTAAGGATGATTATAATGATGAGGATGATAGTGATTTGGGGGTGAGAAGAGCACCCCACGAGGGTGAGAATGTCTTAGTGAGCAGCTCAGCTCTACTGAGTACCAGCTCCATGACTTTTAACAAATTACTTAATTACAGGAGATGTTGCTTTCTCAACTCCATGATGGGAATTAATATGTTCCTGCATGCCTCTTAATGTTGTTCCATGAGCAAAGCAAGACGTAGATCAGATCTCTCTGTAATCAGTAACATGCTTAAATAATGACACAGTTCTACTCAGCTGCCTTTGCCAGCCAAGTTTCCATGCTAAGCTACCAGCCAGGTTGCTAGCTTTCAAATGGAATCACATAAGGGGGGAGAAACACCTGCTGCCAAGGTTATTAGACTTGCAGAGATTTTTATGAAATGTGTAGAGTTTAATAAGGAAAGGCTTAGACTTTAATTCACTGTAGCTCTTCTTTTTAAAAAATGTTTTTAAAATAATACATTATATAGTACATATTCTCAAATTTTTTCTAATCCATAAATTTTTTTCTGATCCATAAAAGCAAACAAGTGGTTTGCTTCATAACTGACGATAAGGGGGGAAGTGCTATAGCTTATATGAAAGGGTTAGCCTAACTCTTAGGAAAAAAAATTGAATTCCTGTTCTCTTCTTATGAAAGTGTTCTGTGCAAGGCCCTCAGTTTACCTGTCTGCTAATGAGAATGAGAAACTAGATAATGTTTAATGACTCACCCAACTCTTAACAATTGATATTTTCTACCAAATCACCTATGCTTTCACCATGTTTCTGGAAAAAGATGACATTGGCTGACATCTGGTTACACCAGCCCTGTTATTAACTGTTCAGTAGCACTAGCTTTCCTAATGGTTATGGACATTAGGAAACAAACAAAGAAGAAATGGAGAAATGTGCTTTGAAAACTGAACATGATATACATTACCATCTCAAATAGGAAAATTTCTGTTTACACTTTGCATGCAATTTTCAGGATATAAATGTCAAAGCAAAAGCTTGATAAAGTTAGCACATAAGTAGTTGGGTTTAAACTGAGAACCAGACACAAACCTGGCCACCAGTAATGAACGAGGGACCTCACACACACTAGATCTGAGTCTTCCAGATGACAAATGACTGAAGGTTGTCTGTAATTTGGCAACAGCATTAGAAGTGGGCATCTACCCCTGAAGACTGATTAAATATCTGAAATGGTGTGGGTTTCTTTCTTCCCAGGACACTCAGAAAAACACAGATTCTTGACCTAAAGAAGCTCCCTTTTCTAAAAGTTAAAGGATAGCGTATTAAAATTTACCATAATTTATGTTACAAATTGCTCAAATGTTTTAAGGTTGCTGAATAATTTTACTCCATTTCATCACAATCATTCCTCTGACACTGAAATGCCTCTTTAGAAGATTCTACAAAATTACCCTGACCTTAATATTTCATAGCATTTTAAAATTGCACTTTAGGCAGTGCCCTTCACCCTCATTAGTGTTTATTACTCCTTTTGGAAATAAGTGAAATCCCAGAGTCCAAAGAACTCTTGATTATCCTCCATGTCTGCCCTTATTATTTCCCACATATCTTTCAAAGAAGAAAATGAAGTTTCTCCACAAAGTTTGTATAATCTAAACAGTTTTGAATAAAGAAATTCTTTATTTATAGTCTATTTCCTGCCATAAAACATGACATTTACCTCCTGTGTCTTCATATCCTTTCAGCAATAAAGATTCTCAAGCTGGAGGGATGTTCTTATTTTCCATGTGTCCTTTGGTAATGCTTGAGGTTTTGGACACACCAGTCTGTCCAACTAGAATGTTCACCCATCTACACACTTACCTCTACTTTTGGATCATCCTTTTAGTTATGATAAAATATTTTAAAATTCCCTTCTCCTGGAAACCTTCACTGACCAATACCCTACACACACACACACACACACACACACGCATGCACGCATACATGCACACATACAAAGAGAGTAACAAACAAAGAGAGGCAGATGCTACTTACCTTCCATAGCAACATTCAATTCATTCTTTACTGCTTATCACAGCATGCTAGAAGTATCGGCTCATCTCCTTTTCCAAAGATAGACAACAATCATCATGAGGGCAAGAACCATCTTACTCATGTCTGTGTCTCTCCCATCTAGATAGAGGAGCCCCTGGCCTACCAGAAATTGTCAAGAAATACAAATAAATGCAACGTATCCATCTCAGTTATTCACCCCTTCCCACTACTTCTCTGAAGCAATCTCTTTTGCTTCCATATTAAAATGATGAAAATTTAACAAGCTTTTGATGACAATTTGGAAGGCTCACTAAGACCTCTCAGGCATCATTTCTCTTGTGTTTTATAATGTGTCTTCTTTGCACAACAGTCCAGATGTCAGCCTTTCCACATTTCCCAAGAATTACCTTGAGTTGAATATGTCCCTCCTATGTAGTTCCAAACCTTCTATCCGGGCAGGCAGCTCTGTTGTTTAGCTAACTGTCGGCATTACACTGCCACATTCATAAGGGACTGTCATCATGGCACAGTATTATTATGCGAGATCATTTGCTCGTGTAAAGACACATTAAACCTAGCGGTTGCTTTGTCTCTTGTCAAGGGAATTGTGCGCTGTTACATTAGAGATGAAAGTTTGCGACGTCAACCTGCTACTGCTGTTTTTGCTACCCAGTTTGGAAGAATCAACAATACCTGCTCATTTCCCTGTTTCTCTTCTTTGGTAATAATCTAGTCTCTATCCAAACAGGAATCTCACCAGCACAAGGAAGATAAATCCCTTAAGATAAGGGCCATTTCATGACAGGTTCTCTCCTGAGGGCTTGAGCTCTGTGTTCTCTCCACAGGCTGTTGGCTGGAGCCCTTCCTCTCCTTCCTAAGGCTCCCAGGACCTCTGGACCTGGATTGCCAGCTAGCATTCAGCATTTCCCATTCTTGTTCGAGCAGCTTTTCTCCATGTTTACCTTGGATGCCTTCCCCAACATCAGCTTCTCATTTGAATTATCTACCATCTGTTGCCTAAACTTTCATAAACCTGCTCTGCTGGCCACATCAAATCCTCCCCCTGCCCAGTGGGTGGTCTAATTCCAGGGACCTGTTTCTCCAGTCTGCCTACTGCCAGATCTCCCATGTCCTGAAAGAAAATAACGATGGGAGGGTTAGATGCACAGGATATTCCATTTTTGGAAACAAGATATGATTACTGAAAGAAAAAATTCCTTTGGCTACCTCTGCCATCACCATGGAATCCGAGCCCGCTATTCCTTTGGCTACCTCTGCCATCACCATGGAATCCGAGCCCGCTATTCCTTTGGCTACCTCTGCTTCCCAAGATTTCCTTCTCTCCTTCATTTTTTTTTTTTTTCGGAACCAGATTAAACTCAGGCCCTTGCGCTTGCCAGGGAAGTGCTTATTCCACTGAGCCATCTTCCCGACCCCTCTCCTTCATTTCTTGTATCCAAAATCCCTACTTGAAAATGACAAATCCACACCAGGAAAAATAAAAAGAACACATTTCAAGAAGCAGACAGGAGATGTAGGGAAAGTTGAGCCTTTGTGAGCAGGAGAAGGTATTGACGCGAGCCACAATGACTTTTTCCAGGCTCACTTGGGTAGCTTCTGTTATTATTCAGGAGTTGCACACTTTCAACACTACATTCTTCCCCACCGAGTTCCTTTCAGTAATATATTATGGTTCTATGATAGGACAGCCAAGCTGCATCATTCACTTTCTTCAAGAGGTAGTTTGTGACAAATAATACATCTTTAAATTTGTCTTGCTGCAAGGGCCTTCTTTCTTTACATATTAATTTTATTGAGAAAGAAGTAGCAATGAGACAGTTTCAAAGCAGGTTATAGGACAGTTACAATAATTAATACATTTCATATTGTTGTCTTTGTAGTAGTTATTCATAGTAAAAGATGTAGACATGACATCTTGTCTAAACACTATCAGTTCAAAACTTTGTTCTCATTGAAGAGAAAGTAGCTGTTTATCTATGCTAACTATTATATATATATATATATATATATATATATATATATATATATTCCACTACAAAATGGTCCTTTATTTATATCCCCCTTTTTGTTTACTTTTGTCAGAGATGGGTATTCCACTGCCATTCAAATATTGTAGGTGTGTGAATTCAGCAAAGTAATCCAATATAGTCCAGTAGCCTATATAATAGTAGGGGGTTATCTGTATGACTGGTAATGCATGAAGTTGTTGACTTGAGCCTTTTACAGCTCAACATATTAATAAGGCTTTGCTTTCTATATCTCATTTTTATATTTTTCTGCTGGATGGTTAAGACCAAGATAAAGCAAGACCTATATAACAAAAAATGTAACTTTTGTATCTGACAAGATCAGTCAAATCCCCTCAGGTGAGTCACGGCCATTACTTGACCAATTTGCTGCAAGAGCCATCTGACAAAGAAATGCTCTGTAAAAAGACATCCTTTCCTCTTCTTCACCAAGCGACACTGTCAGGTTCATCCCACTTTTGGGTCTCATGCTTTCTAGTCCCTTACTTCTCCTTCCTACTTTTTAGCTTTGTCTTAAGCTTAAATTCTTCAAGGATTCAGCTCAATGATGATAATCAGATTATCTTACTAGCCTATCTCTCTGTGTCTATGTTTTTAATATATCTAATAAACATTGTGACACAACTATTTTAATTATTTTTAACTTATGGAAAGCTAGAACTTTACAGATACAAAATCTTTATTTCCCCCAAGACTTGACAACAGGTGACACTCAAAAGAGTGTAAATATGAAGTATGAAAGTGTTTACTTAATGAGGTTAAAAATGGGTCTTCAATAACTCCTCCAGAATAGGGCTCAACTCCAAAAAGTCTAAGATAGTATGTGTTCACTGCTAGGAATTAGAAGTGCTCATGCATGATTATAGGGCTTGATATAATTCTAGGGCACAAATGCCGCCTTTCAGAGTCATTACAGCTATATGCCATGGCTCCAATCATGTTCTAGGTATAAATTTACATAACTTTACATTTTCTACAGGATTTTAATTTTTTTACTTAAAATTATTCTGAAAACCTATTCTTGTATTTTCCTAGTGATTCCCTTGAGCTTTCTGCCTTTTTTCCCAAAATATTATCTTGTTTTTTGAAGTCATCTTTTCTCTCTTCCCAAGATTACTTTTTAATGAGGACAGAAAGTTAGCTTTCCAGAGCTTGTCCTCCTCCTCCTTGTGCTGCGACCTGCACTGAGTTATTGACAATAGGCTATAGAGCAGCATTGATGTCTGCTTATCCAAGAAGAAATTCCAAATGCACACGAGATAGAAATAAAACAGAATTCATAGCTGTAAGTGATAGGTAAGTAGATAGATCTACTTAGATAGATAATCATAAGCAAAATACTCAACTGAGAATGTCATGCAGCCTCTTTTAACCTGTGAGACATATGATATATTTTCACAACTAAGAACAAAAATGATATCTGATTATGTACATTTTAATACTAGAAGAGTGAAATTATTAGCAAAATGCAAATTGAAATAATATGAACATAAAAATTACTTTTACTAATCAATCAGAGAAAAAAGATGACACAATACATTGTTGGCAAAAGTCTAGAGAGGCTAGTGCTCTTTTCTTCTACAACTGACAAAATTTGTAGAGCAATTTAAAAATACATGCTTGAGACTATGCCCACCAAAAGAAACACTAAAACCAGATTAAGTTTCTGAATTTCAGATAACAATTAAAAGGCAGTTCATCCATACTTTGAATATTACACAAGAGTTGAAAAGTGATTTTTATACATGCTTTCAAGTGAAAGAAGCAAGTCATAATCTATGCTTACTACAAATCCACATGTGCAAAACTATTTGTGTACCTATATGAACAAATATGTACAAATGTGTAGAAATGGTACATGATAAATGTTAGCGGTTAATCATGGATGGAAATGAGATCTAAGGAGAGAAGTACAAATTGAGGACTTTTATTCTTGTTTATTCTGTATTTTAATATTTTTTCATTTTTTTCACTTTTTTAAAGAGAATTTTAAAAATAGTAAAACGAAATAACAGAATTTCACGAAATGAGATGATAGGACTTCAACAGTGGTTGCTACGTTGCATATTGCTGTCTTCTGGTCAGTTGTTCATATTGCTCATAGGGCTTTGTGGTGGAGCACTGCCCCAGTGCACGTGAGGTCCTGCGTTCAATGCCAGCGTCACAAAACAATAGATTTTAAAGTATTATTTCTAATGACTATATCAACATACAACTTTAAGCAATAATTTCTAAGCACCTAGTGATTTTTAATTTAAAATTAGTAAGCTAATATTAGCAAATAATATGATACTTATGAACCTAATTCCCCCACATGACAAATGTTCCATTTGCCATTCTTTGCTTAGAGATCGCTCTATAAAAATCATTGTTTTTCCTTTTTAGTGGTTCTGGAGATCAAACCAGGGCCTCGCACATGTTTGGCAAGCATCCTTAGCTGTACCCTTAACCCTAGTCATGAAATCTCACAAAACTAAAGCCCAGCCTTCCTTTTCTCCTCTAAAGGGATAATCACTGTTTTATAATTTGTGCATTTCATTCATATGCTTCTTTGTTTGCTTTTATCAAATGCTTATGTTTTCAAAAACAGTATGTGGTATTTTATAGTTTTAAAATATAAATGAGCAGTGTTGTGTCCTATGTATAATTCTATACTTCACATTAGTTTCTGGAGATTTATCCATATTGTTGCACGAAGATTGTTGCACAGAGATTTATCCATATTGTCTTTTACATTTCATTCCTTTATAAACATAAATTAGTTTGTCCATGTCAAAAAGTTTAAATATTGCATATTCTTTGACCTAGCAACATTGTCTCTATAAATGTATCCTACATATGCACACTAACACAAATATTCAAAAATACATGTAAAAATATTTGCTGAGTGTTGAACTCTGAATTACAAAGACTTGAATTAAAATTATAGCTCCAGGGGCCAGGGAGATAACTCAGTACAATTAGCACCTGCCTGTCAAGCAAGCGCAGTCCTGAGTTCAATCCCCAGTACTACGAAATAAAATAAAATACAGGTCCACTAGATCCTGGATTTGGAACATGGGCAAATCATAGCACATGTCTAGACTTCAGTGTCTCAATGAAATGATGCCTACACAGTGTGTAACAAAGGCGGGCACCGCCTAAGTACTTAATGAGTTTATATTACTCTTTTCAGTGATGATTACAATATTATTCTATGTTACTTATAATAAGAAAATATCTGAAAACAATTCAACTGTTTTGAATCAAGGAATTAGTTAATTAAGTCTATCAGTGAAATATGGAGAGTCGAGTTATACCATGAAAAAAAATTAAATTTCATACTAACTATGGCTGTGGTTTTGATGTTAAATATCCCAAGACCTATATGCTAGTCTAGGACCCCAGAGTGACACCACTGACAAGTAGTAGACTTTTTAAGGGGTGGGGCTTTGTGGGAGATCTTTAGGTCATTAAAGTTGTGCCCCTGAAGGGAATTTTGGAACCTGTGTTCTCTCTGTCTTTTTCTGTATCTCTGTCTCTGTCTCTGTCTTGGTCTTGGTCTGTCTCTCTGTCTCTGTCTCTGTCTCTGTCTCTCTCTCTCTCTCTCTCTCTCTCTCTCTCTCTCTCCTTCCCTCTCTGTCTCTCTGTCTCTGTCTGTCTGTCTCTGACTCTGCCTCTGTCTGTCTGTCTCTCTCCCTCTCTCCCTTTCTCCCTTTCTCCCTCTGTCTGGCTTCCTGGACATAAATTGAATGGTTAAGCCCAAATCAATGAAGACAGATGATTATGGTTTGGAACCTTCAGAACTGTTAGACAAAATAAACTTTTCCTCTTTGTAAATTGATCGTCTTAGGTAGTTATTCTCTGTATGTATAAAGAAAATGTATTTTACATAGAGAGATTATAAATCAAAATATTAATAGTGCTATTTCTCTGGAAAGAGGAATAAGCAGACTCTTAATTTTTCTCTCTATTATGAATTTCTGTAACATTTAAACATTTTGTAATGAGCACACAACTACTTTTATAATTTTTGAAAGAGTAAATGTAAATTAAATATGTGATTGAGTAGGTCTTCTTAAATCCTCAAACCAAACAAAATAAAGCAAGATGTGTATTTTAACCCCTTCTTAGTAAAACAACTGTCTCAAGATAAGGTGTTCTAGTACACATGGAAGAACTGGAAGAATTGTTCCCTTTCTTCTGCCTCAGTTCAAGTCTTCTTGCCTGCTTTACTATATTGAATATGAAGGACATGAAAGAAAAGCTCAGGGATATCAGATCTCTATAAAATGCATAGTAACATTTATAAATAGTTCAATACAAATTGAAAGATGTAATTTATTAAATTAGCAATAGGTTCTCATAGTCATGATTTTAAATTATACATAAGAAGCATAGCCAGATAATTTTCATTCTCAGAGTCTCAGAACCTGATGTAGGCAAGGTGTGCAAAAAAATATTTGTTGAATGAATGATCGAGGGCTAGGTGTTGTGAGAATATATCCCTTTTACCTTTCTAATAGCTGGACTATGCCAACCCTCCTTTGTCAAAACCACTCAGGAAAGACACAGGACAGTTGAGGTAAAAAGAAATGAAACCAGAAAGCTTCATAAAGAAACACGAGAGATCAGAGAAGTGAAGAACTGTACAACTATGAGACAACAATGAAACTACCCAGGCTAATGCATATATCCATGAGAAAACTGAGTCTCAGAGAAGGTAAGCCAGTCCAAGTGGTCCTTTTGCTGGCTGGAGTCACAGCCAGGATCTAAAACTAAGTCTTCTATTCACACTTCAATTTTCCTTCCTAACCAGGTGGTGACTCCCCAAGAACGACATTGCTACATAGGAACTTTGACATAGAGCCTTCACCCTTACGGAGGTGAGGCAGAGGTGGTGAGCGAGGAAAGTCTACTCTAGTAATGCTGTCTACCTTTATAATGATATTTCTTCTTAATTTATATTGCCGTTCTCTCCCAGAGAAGAGTTACAACGTGAACAACACACACTTGGAGCGTCTCAGTCACACATTATGTGATCCTTTAAAGATATGTCCTCCACCTTTCTTCTGATGACACAAGCCAAAGCCAGAATGTACCAAGGTGGGTAGAAGTTTCTGTGTTCACTCTGCTTAGAAAAGAATGAAAAATTAAAGCAGAATACTTGGTCGATATATAAACTAGACAAGAATACCATTGTGAATATGAGAACATGATCCTTTTCTTGAAACCGGCTCTTCTGTAATCTTCTGCCCTTTTGAACACATTCCTTTTTAGTCATTATTTAATAGCACTCCTCAGCCTTCGCTCCAGCAGCACTTATCACAAGTAAGATAAAATGTCAAAGCAAGAGAAAGGTAAATGACTGGAAACGAGAGATCCAAGCAGAGCTTGGCATATAGGCTGTGCCAACCAAGGAGGAAGATGTGAATTCCGAGCTGTGGGAAAGAATTTACTTAGCTGAATTTACTTAATGTGGCGGCAAATGCAAGAATGTCATAATACATGAGATTTTTCATGAAATAATATTAAATAACTGATATTTTATGAGACCTGATATTCTCTCTCCCACATTCTAGTCCATCTGAATTTAAGCAGACAAGAGTGACTGATTCACTGGGGCATCTTTTACTTTATCCAGGCCCCGTTAAGTTTTTCCTCCATTACCATGTTACACAAGGGCAACCCCACACTGGCAGTTGGTTGTTAATTACATTTGATGTGCAGTAACACAAGAGAGCTAATTAACTTGCATCAAAAAAGCTTTATTTACTGTGACAAATTAAACAAACTCATAAAGTGTTCAGCCACAATGGCTCTCAATTATCATGCAGTCCAAGTAATGTAGTGCAAACATATTCCCAGGCCTCTCTCAGGTATCACTTCTGTCTTCCAGCTCTCTGCACACTACAATTATAAATGAATCTTTTTAATGAATAATACTGAAAGCCAACTGCTCTTTCTTTTGTTTTGTTTCATGGTTTGTGTGCACATGTGTAGATGTATTTGTGCTCCCTAAGGTACCACTGGCTAGGATGAATCTATTCAATTTCTTCCTTTTGGCTTTTCTTTAGCAGGTGAAGGATGTTGGGTATCAGGTCAAAGAGCTTGCACATGCTATACCTGTGTTCTATCACTGAGCTGTACCCAAGCCCATATTCAATTTCTTCATTCTCATTCACAGTACAATAGAGCATTCCTGGACGTACATTCATGGAGCATAAAGAGCAACATCATGTCCCAAAGCCCATGTTCTGTATTAAGCACAAGTATCTAAAGCCAGTTATCTTCAGACTCTTCTGCGGGATAATTTTGACATGTTAATAGACAAATTGCCACTCCATGATAGCTCAAATAAAGGCATAGGAAACAGTACCTCTGCCCTACAGTAGAGTAAGTAAACAGATAAACTTTGACTATCTACCAATAAAAAGCAGAATCGGTTGCCCTTAGAGGAAGTTTGGTTTTTTGTTTATTTGTTTGTCTTTTGTTGTTGTTCATTTTGTTTGCTTTGAAAAAGTACTTATAATTTACAAAATCCTCTGCAGAACAGGGTCTAAATTGTGAAAACTTAGATGGGAAAAATGTATTCCCCCTCCTTTTGTTTAATTTTCAGGAACAAGGATTTGAGATTGGTAGCACACCAAAAAGTAAAGAACACTGGACTCAAACTAAAATGAGATCATGCTGCTAATAAGTGGCAACATGAATCAGAATAGTCTAAGAAATGTCTGCCCTCAATGTCAATAAGGGTGCTTTTAGAAAGTTCCAGAATCTTCATTTCCTGCTCTATAAAATGTATATAGCACTTGGGATAATGTTCATAGGTGGGAGCCATAATAACTTTAAATAAAACTGAATTGTGTCTTTATGAATGTTTGTTGATTGGTCTTGCAAAAGCATTCATAATGAATGCTTCCCAATTGTCTCCTTTTAATAGTAGAGCTCTTGTACACATGCCAATAGTTGACTAATAAAAAGAATTTGCCTTAAAGAACAAAATGTTTCCTTACTTACATGACAACTTACAATACCAGTGACTCTGGAAATATTATTCTGAGCACTTTGAGTGAGTAAAAGAAGCACTGAGAAAGAGAAACAAAGTCTAGAAAAAAACTCCTCCTCTTTAATAATCCCATTCTGGGATTATTAACTCCCAGTCTTTCTAAAAGATGGTCCTTAAATCCCTTGTGAATCTCTCCAAGAGAAATTAAAGTGAAAAGTTGCCTTAGATTGACACTTTTAATAACTAGCTAGAGTAACCACTACAAATCTATCCCAGATATCATGCATGCTCATTTCGTATTTAATTTCAATCCACAAAAATATCATGTCTCCCAAAGATAGGAGGCATGGCCAAGACAGGGTGGTTCCTCAAGACATTTATGGATCAGCCAACATCTTCAGCTGAAAAGCAGAGTCCCTCTATCCCTGGAAGACCTCTATCTTTCTACCTAATGAATGTTTTTTATCTTCTTGACAGACATCAAGTTCTGGCAAAGAGAGAGAGAGAGAGAGAGAGAGAGAGAGAGAGAGAGAGAGAGAGAGAGAGAAAAGAAGGAAGGAAGGATACTGCACTGTATTTGGCAATAGGCCACATCAGGGGCTGGTAGAGAAATCACAGTAGGAAATGCAGTTGAGTGTGGGCAAAACAAAATGTCCTTTATTTACAGAAGCATCACCTGCAATATGTACTTTCAACATTGAAGTACCCCAAAAATGAGTAGAAAGGACTGCTGATTCTCTAATGAAAACTTTGAGTGATTCCAAAGGTGTAGGTCTTTTGCACTGAGTGATTATTATGCACTAACAAGCTAGTGTGATTATTCCACCTCAGAATATTCATACAAATCAGTAGCATGCTTCTACCTCTGCCAACATTTCCTGTCCAGGGCGTTGTAGATTGCAACTGTCACATAGGTCTCCTAATTGAAAGGATGACAGAAAGCTGAATAATTTTCCTTTTTCACTTACTGATTTCTCCATAAACTACATCTTACTTAAATATCTCCCGAAGACCTTCAATTCATGGACAGAACCCACTTGCCTCCCCCCCAACAATTATGAGATAACCTGAAAACAAAGACTCAGAACAGAAATAAAAACCTAAATAAATCACTTGTACAAATGGAGAGATACAACGAGTCATATCGAAAATCATATAGGCTACTCTACAATGAACAATCTCCTCGTTCACTATCCCATCAGGAAGGATAGGCACATAAGAGGCTGACCAATTTATTATAAACAGCCCTTTTTATGCTAGACTGATTGCAGAGATGTTACTATAACGGAGAATTCTGAAGAGGACATTAAAATACAGCTACAATGCCAAATGGAGTAGTTGATTTTGAACGTTTGTTCAGACTGAACATGACACTCCCTTCTGCGTATGGAAGTCCATGGGTGGCCATTAAATCAAACTGAGCATCTTACAAGCCTATTCATATTGACCAGAGTATGGTGGCTCATTTAACCAATTCTGCAAGAACATATTGCAGGGATCTGGAGGAGATGTAAAGACCCTTCTAACGCTGTTCAAGGCTATCTTGATTATAATGCTCCCTGTGGGGCCACAGGAGTTGTTCATCATCCCATCCCCCATTCTGAATGTTAAAAAGTTCTAAACCAAGCAAATGACAGTGCATTTCTATCTGTTCACGTCCTTTCACTGAGATTCAAGGAATACAGTCAAATCAGTATCAGATTGTAATTTTCCCCTTGTATTTGAGGGGTGAAAATTGCAAGGTAACCCCAAATCTCTATAATTCTGCCCTGCTTCTCAGCACAAAACTTGCTCTACTGTGAAGTCATGCCTCAAGCAGCAGTGAATATCCTGACTTCTCAGGAAATTTAGAATTGCATGACTTCAGGTTTTTAATCCATAAATTCCAATAAAGATTTCCACTATTGATGAAGCAGGAGGCATGCATGTTCTTTGCCTTACAAAATTCTGGATTAGGTATCTCTCTCAGTCAGAAACTTCCTTGAAGATCAGAACATGGCTTCAACCTGTCTCATTTTCCCATCTAGTGGGCAAGCTAGGTATGCATGCACAATTACAACTATCCTTAATTGTATTTCAGGCGAGGTTTATGGAGTAAAGGAAATGAAATGGTTTGCTCATGTTAAACTTACTAAAGTACAGAGATGGTCTCTTCAAAGAACCATGGCGAGAAAACACACATGTATTCCATGCCTGATGCCTCTATTGGACTCATTTTGGGAATGGCTTTGCATACTGCTAATGAGAGCCAAGTTTTCATTAAACTCATGATTCAATGAAAAGACCCTGAATTCATTATCATTTGGAGCAAATTAGTTGGTGAATTTATTGTACTGGAGAATATTATTCATAACATTATTGAAAAAAGAGATGGTACTACAATGTTGTAACACTAATTTTCTTGTGGTGTTCTAGAACTAATTCTGACAACAGAAAACCTGTCTATGAGAAAAAGTTATGCACCCACACAAATGTCTGCTTCTTTGCAAAATACTTAAACTTCTTAAATACTTATTAAAAATTCACCGGTGACCACACTACAGACTACTTTACAATAAATTCCATTAGGTCAAATAAGAGATATTGGTTGAGCACCTACTACATGAGAGCCAGATATTAACTCATTTAATACTCCTGGCATTAATGAAGTAAGCAGGATCTCTGAGCACAAGCTTTTACTTAGCTCATAAACCTACACAACTTAAGTTCTCCCATCCCCGACCCCCGTCACACAAAAGCATTCACATCAGAAGTGCTCTGGGGGATGGCGGGGAGAGAACGTAAGACCAGCCCTGGTGTGGAAAGTTGCCCTTCCAAACCAGTTGAAATGTTTTGGGGATGCTCACGCTGTCCGCAGGGATGCCCCTGCGCGCCCCCTCGTGGCAGGAAGGCCAGCGGCTCTAATGACACTCAACTCGGTGCCTCTTTGACTAGCTGCTTCCCTAGGAGAAGAACGTACTTGGGCTCAGCGCAACCCAGGAGGGCAAAATGAGTACACATAACTAACCTGAGTTAGTCCGTTTACTTCGCCTAAAATGAATGGGCGGCGCGGACCTTGACTCAGCTGCGGTGCTACGCTGAGGGCCGATCAGAACTCACTGTATTTCCAACCAAGGCTTGTTTGTACAATTAAATGAAGACGTGTTTAAACCTAGGTTCCGGCTTCTTGTGGGTCTGTGTTGCTAAATACCGAAGAGTAATTGCAATGGGACTTCTAGCTAGAGATATCTATATTTTTGACTGCTGTAACATTTAAATTAGACTAAATTCAGCTGTTTGAGTGCCCTCTGGCAATATATTTTCTCTCAGCTCCATGACTGTTTTATCATGCCATATTCACTTGACCTAAACGGCACCAGCCTGCACTCTGAAATGTTTATACTGTTAAATGAATTTTTAATCTAACTTTTACAGCATTCAATTTCACTTTCATCAGCCATCCACAGTGTAATATCTAATGTTTTAAAATAATCTAGACAGTTGGGGGGGGAGAGAATCGCCGTGTTATGAAGCAAATGATTAATTAAAGCAAATTAGATTCTGGCAGCTCTTGCTGTCATTATCATGTGTTCCCTGACTAGACTAATAAATCTTTGTTGAGAATATGCGCTTTCACAAGGTTCAAGAGTCACCTGGGAAAGGACATTATTGACTAATATTTTTGTATTGCTGTGAGTTTTATTTTCTATTACCCTATGGACTAACAACTCATATATTTTCAAACATTTACAGCGCATGCATGCATCTGATTCTGTTCACTCTTTAAGGCTAGATTTGAGAGGAGATAGCAAATCTATCGAGTTCTCTTTACACACAATAACTGACACAGCTACTACGTGGGCCCATGTTAGCAAGCCTAAAATCCACTCCTCTGTCTGCGCCTGCTGCATCACCCAGGCACGGCTGGGACGCGGTCCCGGGATTGCAGCAGCTGCAAACCTTCTCTGAACCGTGCTGTGCTGAGAGCAGCTAGCTCTCCTGGTTCAGAGTTTGCTTGCTTTCCTGTCCTAGGATCTGGCACTTCCTCACGAAGCAAGAAACAATGCCGAGGCGAATAGCTGTCTCGAAATCCAACCAACTGCTGCTGCCACACAAACGAGACAGTCTTTGAGTTGTTCCTGAAGGCACAGAAGGGAGAAATTGACAGCTCTTTCAAGAAAGGGACCGCATACGTGCCTTTATTTACAGTGTTCAAAGCACTGTCACTTAAATCAACCTTTAATAATTTCTTTCTCATATCAACTGTTGCGCTGTTTTCAAATTCAGACTACTTATTGCCTAATTTGCATGTTTGAAGTCCGTTTCTGCAACGTTCCCATTTGCTTTACCTCTGGCCTGGTTCTGGGGCCTTTCTGACCCAAACCTCAGCAAACGCCAGTGCAAACAGTAAGCTCAGTTCCCCACAATCTTCAGTCACTGCGTGTCACATTGCCTTAAAACTTACCAAGGCAAGACACAGATTTGTTGAAAGTCTATGATATTGTGACAAGCAAGAAGAAAACAGTTTTCTAACGATAAATACCAGGAAAAAATTCATCTTATGGTTTGTTAAATAAGAAAGAGACAAACATGATCCCCAAAGGTGAAATTTTGCATGGTAATAAATAATCACATGACATTAAGTTTTGTGCTAGGTGCAAGAGACTGTGCTCCTTAAAGCTCCAATATATGAAGTATATTGCTCTCCTCCAGACTATTCAGGCTTCTGAATATTAACCTCCACCCCTTGTCTTCACTCTGTTAATTTTGATTCCAAAGTAAATTGGGAAAGCCACAGAACATGTAAATTCATATTTAAATATGTACACACAGGTATACCATTTTGCCCCTCCAACCGCAAATTATGAAGTGAGCTCTGATTACCCATCCAAGTAATTTCCTGTCCCCACTCCCTCACCCACTCCCTCATCCTCCTCCCACATCCGTCCCCATTTGAACACGTTTTTCTTTTCCTTGGGGCTCTTCTTCAGCTTTCTGCAGCATAGATTCCTGTGCCTGGGCAGAATGGAAAAACAGCTTCCAGGGCTGCTCAGTGCAGTAGCACATCCCCACGGCCTGGATGTTTTTTTTTCTAACCATTTTAAAAATGATCCAGGATTGCATGAGTTAAAAAAAATTCCCCCTGGAAAAGCTAATTATTGCATGCAGATACTTCTTTGTGTGATCAAGGAGGGGACAATTTAATAGGCTCTGTAATACAACCAAGAACAAAATTGCTTTAAAGGAAGTCTCTTGTTGAGTGACAACTCTGTTGCCTGAGCCAATTAGGTCCCAATAAAGAGTGTTGAATTGGCTCCTGCTTTCTCATTAATTATGTTCTGTCACAGACATGGGGCTTGATTTAGCAATTTTGTATTACATTAAGATACTGAAAGGCCGGGAACAAATGGCTCACTCTGATAATAGGCATTCTCTACACGGTGTGACATTTACTATCCAGCTGTCCGTAAGGCAGCCTAGCACTTCAGTTCAGGGGTTTATTTGTCATTGCTTCAAAGGGACACTCAGCTTTTCACAAAAAAAGAAACAGAGAGGCTAATAGATAGGACAAAATGTACTGCTGATATGCTTTATTAGAGATAGGATGCTAGGGTTTTGCTAACAAGCTCATCCGTTGGGACTCAGCCGAGTTCGCTGCCAATCATCCTCCACACAAAGGCGCACTAGTTAACAAGGAGAAATGAATTACAGACACTTATTCTGCCGGTGGGATCACAAATACACCAATCTGTGAAAGAGGCACAAACTCCAGAGACAAACTACATATTTGTCAATAACCTCCTAGAAAGAACCCTAGCAATTCTTTGAAGACCTTTGATTTAGCTTCCCTCTAAAATACATGTATAGGAAATGTTTTAGTTACCATGACATTCTTTCTTTGTTATTTGTACAAATTTTCATCACATTAAAAACAGAAAACTGAGGAGGTCTGCAAATGTTTTAGTAGGTATCTACACACTACTTTTCATATCCCGCCACAGGGAGCTGCTGCTGTGGTTATTTCATTAAGAACAACAGAAAATTAGATCTTTAAGCTTTAGGTATGAGTTATAATCCACCAATGTAATAGGAAATAATCTATAACTCTAGATTTATTGTGTATGTGAATTAAGAGAACAGAGTTAGGGACAACATGAAAACTGGGTTCCTCTGGTCAAATAATCATTTGACTTTTTCAATCATGCATATATATGCATATATATTGCTATGTATAAACATGCATACATAAAATATATATACATATGAATCTACAGTATATATAAACCTAAATCAGTGTCCCTGTATATTAAGTACTGAAAAACATCTTAAGCATTCTATTAAGGAACCTCAGTGAAATCTGCTTTGGCATGAGGATCCACATTTTTGTCACTTCTGTTATTTAAACATTCTCCTGCAAATATATCATGGTGCTTATTGTTGATTACAAAAAACAATAATCTTCAGCTCAAGCTTACTGACCACATGAGATTAATCAAATCTGAATATGTTATTTTCAGGTTAATTATAACACAGTCCTCCAAAATTGTCCTACGGACAGGACACTGTTCTCCTGATTACCAGCTGCATCAATCTGTTTTTTTCTGTTCTTCTCAACATCCAGGAAGAGAACAAGGCAAGGCTCTAATATGGAAGAGAGGAAAGGACAGGAAGGATTAAAAGGATTTACCAGCCTTTCCTTAAACAGAAGATCAAGTACATGGAGGGCCAGTGAGATAGCTCAGTGGTCTAAAGCGTCTGCTTAGGCAGCTTAGGCAGGCGCAGGGACCATGGTTCAATCCCCAGCACCATGTGCTGTGCCAGCCCCGCCCCCAGGGTGGGCCGAGCAGACCACACACACACACACACACACAAAAGAAGATCAAGCACAAGGGAATCTGCTGGGCTCAGCTGCAACCTTGTACAGAACAATCCACCTCTCTGTCTCTACTGCTTTTCCTCTTTTGTGGGCCGCATCAGCTGGGAAAGGTGCCACCAGGAGCCATGAGCTGCCCCAGAAGGAAGCTTCTTTGCTGAACACTAATCCCACTAGGATTCTCTACTCACCCCTCCACCTATGTATTCCATAACTCCTATGAATCTGAATGTTCTAAATAACACCTCACCTTCATTGACCTACTGCTGCCTCCAGGAAAGCCCGCCAGTGAGGCAGAGATACAGGATAGCTGCTTTCTTCAGTTGGGTGTGTGATGGGTCCCTTCCTGTTTTAACCTTTACTAGTAGGAAAGGATGGGAAAAACAATTTTTTTAAGGAAGCAACTTTCACCTAACATAATCCCCAAATACTTTTTCCAATGTCTAAGCATTAAAATAAAATTTTGCTAAGATACATTCTAATCTGCTTCATTGCAAAATAGTACCTTAAAAATAGAAGAGAAGGGGAAAATTAGAAATCATGGAAAAATGCAGCACTAGATTTTTTTCTATCTCTTCACTCCCCAAGGAAACATCATATGTAAGAAAACACTTGCCCATAATATCTCAATACCAATAATATTCGTGAATGGCATATTTTTAAAAGCATGTATTGAACACAGATCTGGTTGAAAGAGCTTACCATCTGAGTGAACCATGAAATTTTTCTCTTTTTTGCTATGTTTCTATTTTAGAAAAGCCTTTGCAATAATAATATACATAATAAAGGCAAGAATCATTTTATCCTCACTTAGAAGGAGCTTTATCTTCACTATTCAAGTACTCTATAAGGTTGAAATCTTTCAAAAAGCCTGAGACCCCCTCAGGCAGAAGCAAAGGTATTTATATAGACATTAAGTACTTATGCAGCAATTTATACTTTCAAAGCCCTGTGTAACCATTCATTAGTTTATCCAAATAACTTTCTTCCAAAGCAGGTAAGTGCTTTGTTTCCCAGGCACAGAGAGCCATTTTCAGGGAGGTGACTGACACATGACCCAGACAGCTCCTGTGAGGTATAAAGAAGAATTGTGTCTCAGACAGGTTTCCTTACAGTTTTGTGGACCTTCTCTCCTTCGACTCTTCAAAAATAGTTGGACCCGCCTCTCATAATTTGTTGTGGTTTAAATGAGGGCAGAAGAACTGAGTGGTGATTCCTGCTGTTTCACACCTCTAGTTTTATGTAGTCTTGGGATATTTACACCCACAGGAAAGGTCAGGAGTAGACTGGAGTTCAGAGGATAAAAATCAATATCTCTGCCTCAGAGGTCAAATCTTGATAATGTGAAATGTGATCAAGGAACATTTGGAGAGACTGGGTCTTTAAATTTTTTTTCTTGGAATTTACTCCCACGGCCATACTGAGGCAAAAGTGGAATGCAGACCACATATTCATGACTGCGTTCCTCTTGAAGGATCCTACTGTCCCACCCATTTGTTCTCTTCTAATATACCTCTACTTCTACCTCTGCTTCTTCTGATAACTGCTCGAGTAGCCAGATTCTAAAGTGTACCCTAAAGGCTTTCCTCCTTTTCTGCCCAGCACACCCGTGGTCTCTAGCATCAGGTCTTCCTGTGACTGTTCTGACCACAGATATGGAGAAAATAAGTGAAACTGTTCCAACTCTAGGCCTAGACTCTAGGAGAACTAGCAACTTCATCCTCTTCTCTGGGAAGGCTCTCTCTTGAGAGACTCCCTTTTGGAGCCCTAAGCTGCCACATAAGAAGTCCCCAGTCCTCTGCTGCAGAAACCACATAGAAACAATGAAAGCCACGTGGAAAAGCACTGAATATCAAACATGTGTGTGAATAACTACTTAATTTCTTCATGTCTGGTTCTATGCCAGGACCACACTATGTGGACCACTTACTATAAATTCACAGTAAAATTGAAAATTGAGAAGTATGAGTCCTTCAGCTTTGATCTCCTTTATCAAGAGTGCCCCAGTATTCTGAGTCCCTTGAATTCCACAGGAATTGTAAGAGGAGCTTGCCAATTTCTGCCAAGAGCTCAACAGGGATTTTGACATGGATTGTGTTGAATCTATACACAATTCGGAGAATATTGATATCTTAATGACTCTAAGTTTTTGATCTATGAACATTGGGTGTCTCTCCATTTATTTAGGCCTTCTAAATTTCTTTCAGTAATTTGTGTGTGTGTGTGTGTGTGTGTGTGTGTGTGTGTGTGTGTCCGCACGTGTCTTTCTGAGACAGGATCTCACTATACAATCCAGGTTGGCCTTGAGCTCACCTTGTAGCCCAGGCTGTTCTCAAACTACCAAAAATCCTCCTGCCTTAGCCTCCTGAGCATAGGGATTACAGGCATGCACCACCACACCTCGATGATCAGTAATGTTTTATGGTTCTTGATGATCATCCATACTTATTTTGTTAAGTTTATTCCTAAGTATTTATTGTTTGATGCTATTTCAAATGACATTTACATTTCTTAATATCAGTTTTGAATTGGTCACTGAGCATTCACAGAAGTATAATAGATTTTTTCTATACTGATCTCATATTTTACAACTTTATTGAGTTCATTGAGATATTCCTAGGATTTGTACTTCTAAGACAATACCATCTGCAAATAAATCAAGAACATTTTATTTATTCCTTCCCAATCTGGATTTATTTGGGGAATTTATTTGTTTGTTCCCCAATTTTCCTGGACACTTAGTACAATGTTAAATAGAAGTCATGAAAGCAGAGATCCTGGTCATATTACTGACTTTGGTAGAAAGCATTGAGTCTTTCACCATTAAGTATAATATTAGCTTCTAATTTTCAATGCCTTCTTGGTAAATAAATATTCTAGTCACAATATATATAACATTTTGATATCTTAATAACAAATCTTCCTGTTTGCCAAACCTTAGTCTGTTTCAACTCCTTGTAACAATATACTTTATACTGAATAGTTTCTAACCAACACAATTTGTTGCTCACAGTTCTAGAGGCTGTGAGGTCTATAATCAGGACACTAACAGATTCAGGGTCTATCAAGGACCTACTCCTATGGATGGAAACTCATATGTGTCCCACTTGGCAGAAGAGAAGGCAGCTCTCCAGCAACTCTTCTGGAAGAACATTAATCCCATTCGTGAGAACAGCATGCTCATGACCTAATCCCCTCCCAAAGTTCCTATCTTCTTATAATACCATCACTTTTGTGAGTAAGTGGTGACCTATGAATTTTGAGGAGATACATTCAGACAATAACAATGATATGATTAAATACCATTCACTTGTTACAGAGACTTGAAAAAAAAAATTAGCATCCCACATGCCAACCCTTAAACAGATGTGACTGCAGCAGTTTACACTGAGACTGAGTCATGGAGAGAAACACACAGTCTCATAACACAATCCTGCCTGTCCACTAACTCTCATACCTATTCTTATGTCCTGCAAATTGAAGATGCCAGCCCTCATTCCTTTGATGAGAACTACGTGAGCAAATATAAATGTTCTCTAGGGTTTATCTCATATATTGACAATATTGTTGAAGAAGTCAATGCCTTAGACTGGACGTGGTAGTGCACACCTGTAATCTCAGTGGTTGGGAGGCTGAAAACAGGAGAATCACTATGAGTCTGATCTATGTAGTAAGACCCTGTAGACCCTGTACTAAATACAGAAAAGAAAAAGAAAGAAAGAAATGATGCATTTACACTCTTTAAATCCATAATTAATGACTCTACATTATGAATAACACCAATGTAGCCAACGTTTTTTAACTAAATCTTTTCACTTTTAATTAAGAACTAGATTTCAAACTTGACTTCTAAACGTTTTTCTGTATATTTCCTAAATGGAAGTTCTTTGCTTATGTTAGAGAGAATATTTTGAAATGACATAAAAATCATTTTTTTCTTAAATATTTTAGACTTATGTTATTGCTCGAAACATGTCAGTTAAAATCTTTGTCCTTCGGTTTCATCATTTGTGAATTGAAAGAATTAAAAATTGTGACTATAAAATCTTTTCCAACTATAAAATTTATAATTTTCAGATTCTAAGTGAAAGTCTAGGTAAGGTTTTTTAGCTGATGTGAAATTTTTCTAAAGATTAATTCAAGCAACTGTCTGATTTATTATAATGCCTGTCAATTTCAAATATTTTTGAATCCTCTGTTAAATGGTGTTTTTAAATTCCAGAAATTAGCATAATATTTCGTTGGTGTTAAACAGATTACTTGTTTTCCAACATTTATGTCCATCATAAGAAATACTTCTCACTTTAAAATGATTTATAACAATATAATATTAGTGGAAAGCAACAAATTTTAGATGCTTTTGATGTGTATTTTTTTGCATTTCTCAGAATGCATAGCACACTACTAACCTTATAACCTTATGGTTTGTAGGGAGCAATGATAAGTCGATAAAAGTGGCTCTATCTGAAAATGCCAACATCAGTTTCTCTGAGGAAAAACCTAATCCTGACATGGGTTCACACATCTGGGTACATATCTAAAGTCATACATCTTTGGTTACTAATTATTAACTTGTTAATCCATTAGGTTGGAGGACTATTGCTTCTTTAATGATTGGGATGAATGAATCAATGAAGTAATGCATCACTCCTGCAGTAGGCCCCTATTGTTTCTAGTATACCTCTATTACACTTACCTCATTTTTAAACTTTTAAAAGGTGAATGCCTGTAAGTTCCTCAATGAGAATGGTTAAATCTTATTTCTCTGTGGGGCCAACACAGTGCCTAACACTTGTGAATTCCTTGAAGAGAATAAAAAGTAGGGTGCAAAGATATAATGTTACCTGAAGAAGTTACATCAGAGCAAGTCGACTAATACAAGACCACTTAAGAGCAGGTAGCATCATGCAGGGAGTCCTGGGAGTCCAGAGCCACTGCTGCAGAAGAGTTAGTTGATGTATCTCCAGATTTCAAATGAGATTTTACTTCTACTTGTGTCCAACGTCCTTGCTTCTGTCATTCCTAGGATCCACCCCAACTTGGATCAGGACTCTGGTGATTCCCAGCCCCACACCCTCATTCCTCTCATCTCTCTACTTTTAGTCCTTCCAGACTACCTGTTAGCCAGATTTCCATGGGAAAAGTCTTTCCCAGACTCTCTGGGCTTTAGATCTCTGCTACTCTCTTAGTCAGTAATCACTGCCGGAGTCAGCTCCAGAAAAATTCACTTGCTGAAACCTAATTGGCCATCTCGATTGAATTCAAGAATAGGATCCCAGTGCTTCCAATTTATTTGTATGTGTAAAAATCATATTCAGCCACAATTCTATACTTCATTTTTAAAATCAGTTTAAGCAAAATAATAAGATTTAGAAGGGAGCCCAGTGTGACATTGAATCCAGTGAACTAACTAGATTTGCAAGGCAAGAATGTATGATAATTCTTTCTGCCTAAGACTGTTCTAATCATCCAGGCAATAGCAAAGAAGCAATAGTCATTTAAGATAACCTGTATCCATCAATACATTCGTTTATCATACTAAAAAGAGCCATAAAAATTAAAATTCTTTCTTTAATTATGAACATGTTTTTTAAAAATATATTTTCGCACAGGATCTGCAGGGTCTCACTACTTAGATCTGACTTGCCGCGATCCTCCTGTTTTCAGCCTCCTAAACTCTGGGATTACAGGTGCTTGCCACCACGCCCAGTCTCAGTCGCTTTCTCAGCCAGCCCCGGGGGCGGGCCAACAAGGCACACTGTGATCCAACCCCGGCTGCTGCACTCTGCCTAAGCAGGCATGTTAGTCTGCTGAGCTATCTGGCCAGCCTAATTATGAATACATTTTATTAAAAAATTATTAAAGTAGAATCCATCTTATTGAAACACAAATAATATATCTTAAACAAGGTGTTATTGAAATGTATGATGAATGTCTAATTTTTTATAATATATTATACAGTAGTTCCTCACTATTTTGCAGTTCGACTTTTGAGGATTATATCGCAGGTTTTCGAAAACTATTAATCTAAACTATTTACTGCGGACTTTTCACTGTAATGTGGGATTTTGTAGTACCGTACAGTATACGTAGGCTGGTAAAATTACTTAGGTTTACGAGTTTAGAAAATGGTTAAGAACTTTAGGAGTATTTTTTAAAGTGTGAGAGGTTTATAAGAGTGTGGGAAAGGTTTATAAAGCATATATATATATATATATATATATATATATTAAAATAAATATAACGTTACTACTTCGCTGCTTTTCACTTGTCGCAGAAGTGTCTGGAACGAAACCTCTGGGAGGGACCTCTGTGTAAAAGACCAACTGTCATTAATACCCCTCGAAGTAGTCATCTTGCTTTGGATACACTCATCCCATTAGTTCTGAAATTTCTAAAACAGTTCTGGAAGTCCTCTCTTGCGAGCGTCTTTAGGAGGTATAATAAAAAATACAGGTAGTTAAGGGCTGGAGAGGTAGCTCAGCAGACTAAGCGCCTGCTTAGGCAAACGCAGGGGTGGGGTTCTGTGTCCGGCACCACAGGTTGCACTGGCCCCGCCTCGGGGTGAGCTGAGCTGGCCACCGAGACCGGGGTGGTGGCACACACCTGTAATCCCAACGCTGGGAAGGCTGAAAACAGGAGGCTCACTCTGAGTCTGAGCTGCGTAGTGAGAATCTGTAACAAATACATAAAAAAATTATATAGATATAGATATATAGATATATTGCTGCTACTGAGTGCCATCCACACAAAAGCAAGTGCATTAAAACGTTACAATGTGTCCTCATCCATATTACTCACCAGATCTTGCACCATGAAATTTTTGATTTTTCACCAACTTGAAAATGACCGTGAAACATCCATGTTTTAAAGGGATTCGTAACACCCAGGCAGCTACGACAGCACAGCTAAACAGGACTTGAACTGCTTCAGCAAGTGGCAAGAATGATGGAATAAGTGTTTTCAGAATGAGGAGCATTAATGACAATGTGGCTTCTACTAAAATATGATCATTCGCTATATATTTTGATCATTTGCATACATTATCATTTAAATCAAAGTAAGGACTTCCAAAACTGTAACAGTAGTTTAAGTTAGGAAAAAGCAACTCGGTTGAAGGGGAGAATGTGCCATCCTTTTTTAATTTTGTGCCTTTCTGTTCACTTTGCAATTTCTAAACATGTGCACTTACAATTTTATTTTTCTTAAATATCAGCAGGGGATATCTAGCCAGGGACTGTAAAACATATTTTTAATGTCTTCACTGTTTTTTTTGCACTTGAGAAGCTAATATTCTTTTAATAAATAAATAAGGCACAGATTTTTTTAAAAAAAATCCAAAAAAGTTAATGGAGAAGTAAAAAAATATCACAATTACCACTATAGATCAGGTATGTTCTCGTCAATTTAAAAATGTTTATTCAGGGCCAGCCAAATAGCTCAGTGGATTAAAGTGCCTGCAAGCAGGCACAGGGGGCAGGGGTTCAATCCCGGGGCCTGCCGTGCCGGCCCCACCCCTGGGGCATGCTGAGACTGCAACTGAGACAGGATGTGTTGTGTGCACCTATAATCCCAGCACTTGGGAGACTGTAAACAGGAGAATCACTATGAGTCTGATCTAGTAGTGAGACCCTGAACACCCTGTTGACCCTTCCCTATAATACAAAAATAAATAGGTATTTAAAAAATAAATAAAATGTTTATTCACTGCCTAATGATCAAATATTTTTTTAATTTTATTTATTTATTTATTTAGTGTGTGTGTGTGTGTGTGTGTGGCCAGGGGGCAGTGCTGACTGGCATGTGGTGCTGGGGGATTGAACTGCGGTCCCTGTGCTTTGCCAAGCTTGTTCCAAGTAGGTGCTTTAGACCACTGAGTCATCTCACCAGCCCCAATGATCAAATATTGACAATATAATTTCTAAGGTCTACCATCAAGCCACCCTTGATGGCATAGGCCTGTAGTCCCAGCACATGAGAAGCTGAGGCAGGAGGATCACCATAAATTCGAGGCCAGCCTGGGCTACATAGTGAGACCCTAACTCAAAAATAAAAAAAAACAAAAATTTTTCAATTTAAAAAAGTGTGTACTTCAATATGCACTAGTGTAAAAACTTTTTAAAGAAACTCTCCCATTGAAATCCTAAAATACAGCCCAGGCCTAAGGCAGCATGGAGTCCATACAGGAAGTGCCCCATCTTACCCTCTAGCTCTTCTTGCTTTTATCCAGAAGAAATCACTAAGCTAGGTGCTCCCAATGAGCTGTTTACATGACTATGACTCCATAGTAGCTGTTGCCATGAGTGACCTACATTCTGATGGAGGAGAAAGGTGTGTGTAAGACAAAGACTTAAAAATTCCATGTACACAATTCATGGGTGCAGTGAAGACAAAAGAGTTATCTCTGGGAGAATAGAAGACATTTCATTGGAAAGATAATGCTGCTGGACATCTTATGAAGCTAAAAATCAAACTACTTGACCAGGAAGCAGTTCAAGAAGTGTTAACATAGAACATGACCCTCATAATCTTCACTACCCTAACCTCAAGCTCTGTTCCAATCCTGTCTCTGTGACATGTGTTCATAAGAGCTTATTTCCACCAGTTGAAGATATTTGTCATCCAACACACCATAAAATTGCAAGGGATTCTTCAGCTGGTGCTCTTTTCTATGAGTTGAATGTCTTTTGCTTTAATTCTCTCAAGATTTTAAATACCTCCTAATTAATTTCTTCTAAATGCCATTCTGCCCAGTGTTGCCACTTGGAATTTTTTCCTTTTTCCTCTAACATTTGTTTTTGCACTTACTTCACATCAGGCATCATCATAAACCCTTTAAGTATGGACTTATTTAATCCTCAAAGCAAACAGTAAGATCATTACTAATACTGGTCTCATTCTACAGATGGAGTAGATGTAATAGAGAAAAGAAAAATGATTTGTTCAAGATTGTACAATACTTGTGGTTTCCCTTTGTTGAGAACTGTCTTGCACAATTAATTTATTTGCCACTCACAACAATTTAGCAAAGGAGTTACTGTCCCATCTGTTTGAGGGTGAGGGAAGAGAGAGTTAAAGGAGAAGCTGCTAACAAACTCCCTGTGCGGTAAGCAGGTAGAGCCAGGAATCAAACTCAGATGGGTTCAGCAGCCCTGTCCTCCCCCACATGGTCCACTGCTTTGTGTTGCTCTCTGCTCTTGCTCAATGTCTTCATCAGATTCAAAGGCCTCTTGAAACAACAACCCTTCATGTACAGATAACTAGAGCCCTGAGAGATGCTCAGGTCCCTTCCCTATGTTTTGTGACTCCATGCTGTCTTGTCTCCCTTGAAATCTAACAAGGACCTGATAACCAAACACTATAATTGAAGATTACCCACTGTTACCTCTTTGCCCCTGCATAACTGCACTCGGGGTGTTCATTCCAGCAAGCTATTGTATGCAAGGTTCTACACAGGTTCTACAGTCAATAATCTGAGACCCAAGATATGCTCATGGGGACATATTTATGGGCACCCAATTAATCTATGAACGACTCAGATAATTGACTTTAATACATAAAGTAACACACATATTTATAATGAAATGAATAAATAAAGTTGTCTCTGAGCTCGTATAAAATCTCAGCTATTCCCAACATAGTGAAATACATAAGAGATTGTAAGATGATCACGTCTCTGATCTTGTCTGCATATACAATTACTTCATGTGGGTTGAGTTGCAAATTTTACTTACTCTTTCAGCTTGTTCAAACTTTTAATATTTCTATTTCTCCTTCCTTAAATGTAGTACCTTTTTAAAAAATAAGATTCTATTATAATTTCTACAGAAAAGAAAGGTTGTATTTAAGATCACTTTATACATGTAAACAGCTGAATAGAACACCAATGTTAAATTATCAGAAGTTCTTTAACTCTTTTCTCATCAGACCTTGCAAGCATTTACTGCAAGTTGTGATTCCAAGAATTTTATTTTCCTACTTATTAAAGGGAATGCTTGACACATCATTATGCCCCTGGATTTGTTTGTCTTAAAAAGCTATTTAATTGATGATGACTGAATCCTAGCTCCCCATGTACTATTTAAGACCATACTCTAGTACAAAAATAATTTGAATGTTTAGTTGGAAGAATAAATGTAAAATCCTAAAGGCATCTCAATTTTTTAAAGCACTTAACTGTTTATTAAATTCATTCATAAATATTGTTTCTATTTAATTATCAAAATATAATACATAGGTAGGGAGAGCAAGATACATATTGCAATATTATGAGTGTATGTGTGTGTGTGTTTGTGTGGTAGACACGTGCACATTTATACAATAGTTGCTCAGATTTTTATACCTAGTTAAAGGGGAAAAAAACAACTAAAACTGATTCAAATCAAATTTGTTTCCATACATCATGCGTCTTTCTAATGGCCTCCAGACACTTTACAAATCATCTAATCCAAGATCCACCCATCATACACAAAGAAATTGAGTCCCACAGAGGAACAGTGACTATTATTGACTAGTTAGTAGTCAACAACTAAAAGCCACTTCTCTGCCCTTAGAACATTTTTTTCACTATACCACATTAATTTGCATTGAAGGTAGCCATTAATGAAAGAAAATACAGAATGCTACTAATATGATTATTTGTTGCCTTACAATTCTACCCCAGAACAAGAGTTTGGGTGCTGCACACACAGTCCTGCAGCTTCTCATTTGGCTTCAACTAATGACCCTACACATGCAAGTAAGTTAGGAAAGAATGTCACCGCTACAAAGAGCATCAGCCCAGCCCAAATCAACATGAAACTCTCTGTCCGACCAGCACCAAACATCAGGAGAGCACAGAAAAGTCAGTGCTCAAAAGATCTGGCAACAAGAAAAGGAACAAGGCTGGGAGGAGATTAAAAAGAAAATAGTAATTGTTTTGTGTGAGCTTATAGAGATCTCCCATCAGCACAAAGCAAATGCCTACATGGGCCCTGAACTTCAGCAAACATGCCTGAGCTCACCACCCCCTCGCCACACTCCTCTGCTCCCAGTTAAATTTACACTCCTGCCCAGCACTGTGGAAATACGACCATAGCCTGTCCTGTCGGACCAGATGGGTTGAGAGTCTCTGTCAACACCAATACTATTTTGTGCCACTGCCTAAAATACTTTCAACATTATTTCTTAGAAATTTTTCATTATAGAATTAAAATTCTGAAAACTTAATAAAGTGTTTCTTCCAAGTTATTGGTCTTTAAAACATGAATCTTAAACACTGTCCTTGTTGCAGTTGAGAAAAAGGATTTTGGAATTAGACAAGCCTGGATTTAAGCCCTAAATATTTCTTTTATTAGTTATGGGACCTTAGGTTATTCAACTTCGCCAAAATCTCAGCATCTATAAAATAATACAGCAATTAGTGTCTATCACTGGGTGAACACTAAATTAAATAAGAACTAGATTTTTTTCCTATAAAAATGCCTAGAATTACCTGACCTTCATTTTCTCAAAGATAATGACTGAGTATAAATATTAACATTGGGTAGTTAACTGACATTTATTCATTATTTCCATTTGATAAGCATTGATAAAAACCCTAGAAGGACAAGGTGGCACTTACCTGTAATCTCAGCACTGGAGAAGCTGAAACAGGAGGATCACTTTGAGTTGCAGGCCAGCTGGGGCTACATAAGTGAGTACAAGGCCAGACCTTCCTCAAAGAAAAAAGCAAATGAAGAGAAGAGGAAAGGAAAGGAAAACCTTCCCTGTGTATTTTTTTTACTATTTTTATTGAGAAACAAATAGCAATGAGACAGTTTCACAACCAATTACTAGTACATTTTCAATAATTAATACATTGCATATTGTTGTTGTCTTAGTGGTTATTCATTGCATGAGATGCAGACCTGATATCCTGTCTCAAACATTGTTAGAACAAAGCTCTCTATTCATTTAATTAAGAGAATGGAGCTGTATATCTACCCTAACTATTTTGAGTGTACAGATGCAAAATGGTAGTTCATTTGTATTTCCCTTTTTTTGGTTACTTTTGTCAGAGAAGGGCATTCCATTGTCATTTAAATACTGTAGGTGCATGAATTCAGCAAAATATCCCAATATAGTCCAATAGTCCATAATAGTAATGGGTTTTCCATAACTGTCAATGTCTGAAGTTGTTGACTTGAGCATTTTACAGTTCATCATATTAATATGGCTTTACTTTTTATACTTCATTTTCATACTTTTCTGCTGGATGATTAAGTCCAAGAAAGAGCAAGACCTGTATAACAACAAATGGGGCTTTTGTATCTGATAAGGTCAGTCAAATCCCCTCAGGATTTAACCTGAAACCCTGTACCTCAGTTTGCAGATCCTTTGTTAGTTTCAGCCATATGGATGAGTCACAGCCATTGCTTGACCAGTGAGAGAATGTTTTCTCTCCATGCTACTCTCCTTAGGCACACTCCACATCATCAACCACTTTCCTCTGTGGACCCAAAATCTCCTTGATCAGAAAATTTGGGACACAATTGAGTTACAGGATGTTACAGTACAGGTTCTCCTATTTCCTGAGTCCTAGCTGACCTTGAAAGGCTAGGCCCAAAATGTTGGCTGTCCTTGTAGCCCTTCTTTTTCTTTAATTTTTGGTCTGCAAATTTAAGTTGTTAATGCTCCAGAAGAGAAGCTTAATGATATTATTACCCTATAACATAGGCAGTTGAGCTTAACTTCTTTATCTGTCTGAATATCAATCATCTTAGACACAACATGGAACAGGTACTTTCCATCATGTATTGATATGTTAAACTTCAAGTCCCTCCAGGATATGAAGAAAAAAGATTAAAAGGATAAAAAATATTTTTTTTAAAAATAAGAATAAGCATTTACATGTTTTTACACAGAAATTTAGAAATCTAACAATATATGGCCTTGTAGCAGGACAGTCTGTGACTTTTTTGTCTCATGTTTTCATTTATTACCTTTTTTTTAAACAAACCTTTACTTGAGAAACAGTATGGCTATAACTGGTATGTCATGACAAGCAGTATGTAATTAGAAAGCCAGAATGATATGCATTCCAAACATGACCCTACCGTTACACATTGCTTTCTTCAATGCAGTTGCTTCAATCACTGGTATCAGCATATATAATCAGAGTGAGAAACCTACCAATTAACGGCTATTTTCAAAAACATGCTGAAAATTCTCAGGACCATTGCCTTTCCCATGTTGTGCATATAAATGTATGACTTTGCCCCTGTCATGTTTTCTAGCTTTTCTCCTTGCCCTCTCTTCATTAACTAATCCTCAAGTTCTTGCTTTCCTTTTAATTGTGTTATGCTTTTCTACTGTTATTTTTTCCTTTGAGTTCTTATACTAGGGAGACTATATGATATTTATTTATACATGTGGGTCTGGTTTATTTCACTTATGAGTATACCTTCAAGTGGCATCCACTTCAATATAAAGGCTTCGAGTTTATCATTCTTTATAGCTGAGTAGTACTCCATTGTATAAAAATACTACATCTTTTTCACCCATTCCTCAGGTGATGGGCATCTTGGTTGTTTCCAAGATTTGGCCATCACAAACTGTGCTGCTATAAACATAGGTACACATATATCACTATGATATGACGGTTTCAGTTTCTCTGGGAAAATTCCCAGTAGGGATATAGCTGGTTAGAATGGGATTTCCAGTCCTAGTTTTTGAAGTAGTCTCCACACTGATTTCCATAATGGTTGCACCAGTCTACATTCCCACCAGCAGTGGAGAAGGGTTCCCTTTTCCCCACAGCCTCTCCAACATTTGTTGTTGGGCGATTTCTTTATGATAGTCATTTTTTCTAGAGTGAGATGGTATCTCAGTGTTGTTTTAATTTGCATTTCACAGATGGCTAGTTATGAGGAGCATTTTTTCATATATTTATTCACTTCTTTAATTTTGTCCTCTGAGAAGTATGCATTCATCTCGGATGCCCATTTCTGGATTGAGTTTTTAAATTTTGGGACCCTAATGTTTTTAGTTCTTTATAAATTCTAGAGAGCAGAACTTTGTCTGAGTGCTTATTAGTCAAGATTTTTTTCCAAATTTGTGGACTGTCTTTTCATTTTGTTGGCAACTTCTTTTTACGTACAAAAACTTCTCAAAAGGAGGTCTTCCCTATGTATGGACTACCATGATCATTAAAACCCCTTCCACTTCAAGGTATTCTGAGAGAAATGAAGATGTAGTAAGTTATGTACATTGCTAAGAAAATATTTCTTCATTACTTTTATGCCTAACAAATGCAAACTCCTACAGTAAAACAGCTGAAGTCAGAGAGTATGTCTTTCTTACTCAGTACCCTGCTGCCTCCTTACCACACTATCTGGCCCTCAGTCGGAACTCAATAACTACATGATCAACTTGACTAAATGAAATAAAATCACTGCTTCTAGGACACATTGGCATCTACTATTTAAAAATACAAATGATATTTTGAATCTACATAACCATTTTTGAAGGTTCATGATCCATATTATCACATTTACTCAAACAATAATTCTCTGGGAAACAGAAGAGTTTCAGATTGTTATTTTTTACATATAAACACATTCCTATATAAGGTTAACTATGGCTTTTTTTTTTTTTTTTTTGTGGTACTGGGGATTGAACTCAGGACCCTGCGCTTGTCAGGCAGGGGCTTATTGTACTGAGCTATCTCCCCGGCCAAGGTTAACTACTAAAGCTAAGGTATAACAATTAGTTCACATGAGTGCATAATGTGGCATAAGACAAAACTCCATTGTAGAGTATTGGCGTGTTCAGATACTCTGATGGTATACTGACCATCAAATAGATGGCATTTTTAAATGAATATGACATCCTTTACTTAGAGATGACCTGATTTGATTTTACCTCCCCAGAAAGAGCTTTTTTACTCTATTAGAACTACGTGAGTGTCACACTGAAAACTACGGATACCATTTAAAGGATAACATACCCAGACAGGTAGATTATTCAACAAATAATAATTATCCCTGGCCATAAGTATGCCTTCAGCTCTAATGAGATCATTGTCCTGTAAGGTATCTTCCTCCTCTTCTCCTGTCACAGTATCAGACACTGGCACAATATCTGCCAAACAAATCCTTGGGCTGAGGCACTATGAGAAAATACTCAACTTGGAAACTGTTGGTTGATAACTCAACTCATCAGAAGGGGACTCACTAATAATATTAGACACAGCCAGAGATTATCACGTACATACTTTATACGCAGAAGGATTTTATTTTTAAAGAATGAGAAATTAAAATCCATTGACAAAAGAATGTAATTCCACTATGTAACTAGAGCTTCTAGCAATTGATTTCAAGTAGATGCTGCCTGATTGCTTCTCACCTTATTTATATGCAGAAATCTCAACTTTGTCTCATGTTAGTGGCAATCTTATTAGCATGAATGCATCCTCCATTAGTGACTGTCATCTCTTTTCACTGTGCATCTAAGACACTTTGTGGCACAAGGGATTGAGAAAATTATATCAGCCATTCCACAGCATACCAAGTATTTGCCACTTCTGTTATAAGTGGCGTGACAAATAAACATATATACCTATAAGTTACTTTGGAAAACAGTTCCAGAAAGGAAACCTACAACTGAATATTAATTTTTAGTAAGACAAATACAAAATAGATCATGGAGTGATGAAATGAAGATATGATTAGGTCAATTCTCTTTAAATTATTGAAGCTTTTGTGCCTAGACATCCTACTCTGAAAAGCTCTGATATCTGGTTCTCTTTTGTTTTCTGTTTTGAATCTGGATACCTGGGGCTCAGTAGTAGATTGGTCATGGATCTGTAGAAGTTCAGGAGCTTAGTATTGACACCTAAAGCAGAAAGATAAATTTATATACGTTTGCATTTAAACAAGTGTTGCACCAGGTCCCTCAATGTTTCAAGGAAACAGAACAGAGGAACAAGAATGTGGGAAGCATTATAAAGCAAAACAATGTTATACCTTGAAGCAATGAACAAGTCAAATGCTTACTACATCTGAGATCTGGAAGAGTTTGCAGGATGCTTTATTTGCATTGCATTTACAGTGTGAAGTTTAGCAAGTTTTGAAAACTCATAATAAGTTCCCTTTGTTATTTTATTCATAATTTTGAACTGCTAAGTAACTCTGACATGGAATTAAAAATCAAAATGTGCAGCAGTTCAATATAAAGTAGTCCTAAGAAGCTATCTTTCTTGAGCTATATCTAATTCTGATTTTTTAAATGCAAAGAAATGCTTTGTATGGACTGAAACCTCCACTAACTGTGAGCTAAATAAATCTTTCCTTCGTTAATTCTGGATGTTCATTTTTCTGACTTGATTTCAGGACTTGGGAATAAGTCCTTTATGATTCCAATCACCTTAACTAACTTCAGCAAGCATTAAATTTTGAAAAGCTCTTTTCTAGGTGCTACAAGACATAAGACTATGACCTCTTTCAGAACAAAAAGAGCGCCTTATTTATTTAGTGAAGAAATAAAAATAGAGAGAAACCAAATTACCGTGCATGGTATATATAGTGGGAGAAATGTAGAAAAACAAATTGCTGTGCTGTTCAAAGCAGGGGAAAATCACCACTATTTGTGAAGACCAAAATAGGCATCATTGAGGAGGCAGCACTTATATGGGCCCTGATGGGTGAAGGGGATTCTGATGGGCAACAAGGCGTGACTAGAAATTTGACAAGAGAAGCAAAGACCATAGTGATGCCATGTAGACTCACTAGGAGTCCACTTCTTACTGTGCTCTCAATGAGCTGTGTGATTCAGGGCAAGTCATTTAAACTCTTTCACCATGAGTACCTTATTATAAAATGGAGGCTTCTAGGATTGTTGTAATAATTAAATGAAATTATAGAAAACATTAAATACTAGAGAGGAGTTTATTCTAAGTTATGTAGAAACTAGAGAGCCAATGAAACTTTTGTTTTTATTTTTGTCTTTGCTTCTAATGTTGGACCAGGTGAAATTAGAGGTGTACTTAGGAAAAAGAATCTGGCCTTGATTACCAAAGATGGATTGATGATGGGACAGACAAGATGTGCAAACAGGATATTAGACCAGAAGTAATGAGAGATTTAGCTAAGGTAACACCAATAGGAACATAAATAATTATGTTCATCTATTATTAATATTAAATAATTTAGCTATGAGAGAGAAACTTAAAAGGTTACAGATGACTCTGTTTCTTTGTCTACGAAATTATGATGTCACTAACTAAAACAAAAATTACCATGGAGTGAAACTGTACAGTTTGCCACCTTGGTTGTGTCTAGCTGTCCCCCTAAAGCCTCATGCAGTCATGGGCATTTTCTAGAGTTTGTGATTAATTCTTGATTCAGTGCTGGGATTATGGGTGTGAGTGAAACACCCACCCTGGGGCAGATAATCTGCATACAAATGTAAGGAGCTGAGAGCGGCTTGCTAGCAGCCATGCTGCTGCTCCTCCCTTTTGTCTTTGCTGTTTTCCACTACCATGAACTTCTGCCCTCTGCCATGTGCCACTCTGCCTCAGGTATTTTGTCCAAGCAAGAAGAGAAAAGTAACCGAGACACTTGCCTTAGGACACGATGAGTTTAAAGGCTATAGGACATAGACACTTAAAACTATGTGTTTCAAGATTACAATCTGCAGTTACATGTAAAGAGATAATAGTGAAAGAAACAGGAACTGATTAAGAGCTCTGGGAGCGAGGAAGAGAAGAGGAAAGAACTCCTAGAAAGAAAAAATATCCCGTCATGTAGGAGCTCAAAATATTGGGACGTAGACAGGGGCTAGTGGCATGAGCAGGGGGCAAGATTGCCGTGAAGTTGTCCAGGCTTGAGGGACAGGAGTTCTTCACCATTTTGTTTCTTGTGGAAATAATCCCAGTCAACTGTAATTTTATAGATTTAAAAGGGAATATTCTTCCTTGTGTTGCTGTGCTTTTCATGACTTCGTCACAGTGCAGGAGTTGTAAATACCCTCCCGAAAGGAAAGACTTAACTGGGTCTCAAGTTCAAACTCTGAGCCTGTGTTCAGAAATATCTCTTATGTTTATGCATAAGGAATAGAGACCATTCTCTCTGCTTTAAGTTAAGGGCTTTTGGGGGTTTTTTACCAAATGATGATGATAATGATATCAAAAGTGATACATATGTCTTGCATGTATCTCTATTAACAGTTCCTGCATACATTAATCTTCCAATAAGAAAATATTTCCCATATTTTAATATGATTTTTCATGAGGAATATGCTCATATCCTTAAAGTAGACCCTACAGAAATAAGAAGATGAAATTGATAAAATTCTTTTCTTCAAGGAAATCAAATATATGTTTGTGTATGTGATCTCAAAACTGACATTGAGGGGCCAGAGAGAGAGCTCAGAGGACTAAGCGCCTGCTTAGGCAAGTGCAGAGGCTGGGGTTCAATCCCTGGCACCACATGCCACTCCAGTCCCACCCCCAGGAATACTGAGCTGGCACCAAGTCCAGGAATGTTGGTGCATGCCTGTAATCCCAGCACTGGGAAGGCTGAAAATAGGAGGATCACTGTGAGTTTGAGCTATGTAGGGAGACCCTGCACAAAATAAAAAAAAATTTTAAAAAAACAAAAAATGATACGATAGCTGCCATATTCTCTTTCCCACATATTCAACTGTCTCCCTGACACTAATGCTGATCTCATGCATGTACCTCAGATAAAACAGCACTCCATATCTTACTGTTTTTATCATTTCAGCATCTCTAGCATCTCAGAAGCATTCAGTGCCCAGACCCAGAATTTAAGCTGAAATTACCATAAGTCTTCCCTTTCCCCTTCCCTTCTCTTCTTTTTAGTATCAGAAAGAGACCTTTCATTTTTAAGTACCTCTTAGATCATCTTATAAACTAAAATCTTACCCATAACATAATGTCTCTGACCAATTTCTATATGTATGATTTTAATTTTTTCTGTTTATTTTTTATTATTACTCAACTAAAATTTGTAGAGCATCTATTATAACAGGCAATTCTTATTTTTAAACCTGCTTATTGTCTTTTATGATCCTAAGTTTTGCTTCAAAAGATCCACTTTGTTCTTACTCTTAGTCCCAACAGTCTGCATAGACCCCACAAGTAGAATATAAAATAACTGTAGCAATCTCATGATCAGGAACCACAATCTCTCATAAAGAGAAGAGAAAATGAACAAATTTGGGCTTCTGAGAATGGATCCAAGAATCTGTAATAGATGCTACAAAAAGAAGGCCTCTTTTCTGAGGGTCTGGATACTGGAATAATAGGAGTCTAATATTGCTCAGGATCACATTTGAAATTTTCAAGTAAACCAACCAATAAGATTCTTTCATAAGACTGAATCTAGCTTGAGTTTTTTCTTTTCACAATTAATGTGTCCTGCTAGCACATCTGCTATGACCTAAACAGTGGAGAAATTAAATAGGTATTTCTTTGCCTACAAAAAACTCATAGCATAACAGATAAAATAGGGGACTGTGTTGGCATAGTACATCTTGCTAACCCTCATTGTTCGCACACTATAGCTTTATTTGGCTGGTGCTTCTGCACAACATTTTGCACTATTTCCCACATTTTACACGTCTCCTTATTCTCATTTAATCACATGTTTCCCATTCTCCTCTGCAGAGGAGATCTCCTCCATCACCTCTTGTGGCTGAGAGATGATCACCCTCAATCCTGTAGAGAGAGAAGAGAAAGAGAAGAATCATTGGCTTGTGGTGGTCACATGATGATTGGCATCATATACTATTCATATTTCAAGACATCACTTGTCGATCAAGATCACAAGTGATCTTGTGAAGATCACAAGAGGCCAAAATGCAAAGATTAGAAAGCCCCTTGAGTCCCAGAGTTCAAAGAATGAGTTGAATGTCTATATTTTCCAAATAAAGGGGTTGGAGATATAGTCACATGCAAGAAAGCTTTTCTAATTGATCACCAAAAAATGTAAAAGTAAGTAGATCTAAATCTCAGGTGGGCAAAAAGATAGGTAAACTGCAATATGACCTTAAAATGATTGTCTGTCTCTCTGTCTCTGTCTGTCTCTGTCTCTGTCTCTCTCTCTCTCTCTCTCTCTCTCTCTCTCTCTCTCTCTCTCTCCCCACCTCCCCCCAACCCCTTCCTTTCCTGACTGCTTTGTGGTAGGCATTCTCTACTGCCACAGGCTCCTGCTAAGATGTACTATGCTGACACAGTCCCCAAAGCCTCAAATCCCAACAACTATAGACTAACACCTCAAATTCATGAGCCAAAGTAAACCTTTATCCTTCTCAATTGTTTATGTCCATCACAGTGATAGAAAGCTGAGTAACACAAATATGATATCATTTATACAAAGTTCACACAGAAGAAAGCTCTCAACTAACTGAGAATAAACATGGACTAAAATGATTCTAAAGCATCTTTCAGGAGAGCAGAAACCTGGGTGAAGGGGGGACAGCAGCCATGGCTTTGCAGTGAACGAGTGATATAGGTAACATCCCATTGCTTAACTGAGTCTCATGACGGACTTTTGGGAGTCCAGTTTACAATTATGCTTTATAATTCATACATATACAGTAAAACCTTGCCTTGCAAGTAATCTGCTCTGCCAGTATTCTTCAGAACAAGCAAACATTTCTAATAATTTTTAACTTGATCAACAAGTGATGTCTTGAAATATGAATAGTATATGATGCCAATCATCGTGTGACCACCACGAGCCAATGATTCTTCTCTTTCTCTTCTCTCTCTACAGGATTGAGGGTGATCATCTCTCAGCCACAAGAGGTGATGGAGGAGATCTCCTCTGCAGAGGAGAATGGGAAACATATGATTAAATGAGAATAAGGAGATGTGTAAAATGTGAGAAATAGTGCAAAATTTTGTGGAGAAACACCAGCCAAATAAAGCTAAAGTGTGCAAACAATGAGTGTCTAACAACAATGCAGTGTCACATTTCCATGAAATCCTCAAAAGGAGGAAAAAGCCAGTGCCCTTAGATAGGTTCCTTGTTCAAGCTGCACAAAAAGGTTGCATTGAGCCGATAGGTAGCAGTGATTCCATTGGTGATACAGTGAGTCATAGCGCACGATAGCCCACCTGCCTCTTATCTCCCTCACACCAGCCGTGGAGGTTTCCAAAGGTAAATGCAGATTAATGTATTTTTCCACGTATATTATACTTCCTTTACTATTTTGTGTTATTGAAATACTATAATCTTTTTATGGGTATTTCTGCATGGTGGAATGAATCACGAGTCTTCACTACCTTTTATGGGGCAATGCACTTGGATATACAAGTGCTTTCGATTATAAATGTGTTTCCAGAATGAATTATGCTCACAAACCAAGGTGCTGCTATATTGCATACACTTTATATAGCAAATACTTTTTAAAATACACTTAAAAACTAGTGCCCAAATATTCCAACACACTTGTATTTATTTTTCACATTTGTAATTTAAAAACCTATCACCAGATAGGTTCACCCAGATATTGCTAGGGTTTTAACGCCTATATGTATATACTGTGTGAGAAGATGGTCTTAAGTCTGAGTGAATGTTTTTTTCCTGGTCCCATATGTCATAGTGTGATTTATATTTTCAAGGTGATTCCATTTCAAATACTGAAAAAGGGACTCAAAAAATGACATTCACACTATTAACCCAAATGTACATATAAATATCCCCCAAAGCGTTTGTCCATTAGATCCAAAGTCCCACCCCCCAGTAAAAATAATAGAGGAATTTTTTTTATGACAGCCACAACTGCAACCCAGGAGTTGTGTTGAACTCCTGGGTTTGTTTCATTTAGATTTAATTATTTCTAATGAAATCTTTCCCTTTGTTTGGCCCTAGCTAAGGTGTAGCATCTCTTGAGCTATGCCGCAAGTCTCAGCTTGTGAACACAAGTGGCCTCTTTAGCCCACAGGCATGCTGCCTTACACCTGGTGCAGGCAGACAGAGCAGAATTAGGACCTGGGGGTGCAACTCCATTATATCTGTCAACATCAGTCAATGCCAAGCTGTGGGAACAATTGTCAAAAATGTAGGCTCAGGTCCTGCTATGAATGAGCTCTTCATCCCATTCAATCATGTTACCAAGTATCTACCACATAGGAAGCACTCAACCAGGTGTTGGAAGTGATTAAAAGGATGAAACCTGGTTCTCACTTGGAGGAATGATTTCCAAGGTATATGATGGAGCAGAGGTTCTCAAACTCTAACCGGCATACGACGCATCTGGAGGGCTTAGTGCACTGTAGTTTCCAAGAGTTCTGCATTCCTATCATGTTTACAAGTGATGCTGATGCCCTACTTTCAGGGACCACCCTGGGAGAACCATATGATAGACTGATCAAGCAGTGCAGAAATTCTTTCAAATAAGTAGTTAGCGTATCTTATAGTCATAGAAATTTCACTTGAAAGAGTTTTTCTCCCACATGCATAGCAAGTTTTTTATTCAAAAAAAATATTATTGGCACTATTAAATACCATAAGTAAGGTCAACAGCTGACACTTAGTCTGTGTTATGTGCCAGAAAGTGCTAACTGTGTCACACACACATTACTTTCACTGGATTCTCACAGAAACTCATCTAGGCTGATACGATTATCTTCATTTCACAGATGAAGACATTGAGGATTAGAGCTGCTGAGCAGCTTACCCTAGACTGAGGTTTCTCTACCTAAGCACTCCCCAGTTGGGGCTGGGTAACGATGTGGTGTCCTGCACATGGCAAGATATTGACCTGGGAAGGTCTCTACCCATTATGTGCCAGAAGCAATGCTCCTCTGTGGAAACAACCAAAAGTGTCTCCAGACATTGTCAACTGTTGGCCTCCACCATCTCGGAGATTAGGAAGGGCCTAACCATTTCATCTACCAAAGGTTGTGTAGTGTGTGCTTTTACTTCACAAACACAGAATGCTAAAGCTGGAAAGAAAGAGATTATGTGAATGGATTCCCTTTCTTTCAGATAATGAACACGCAGTCCCTACAGGCATTCCAGCTCAAGATAACGCAGTATTCTGCAATTCAAAAGGAATTCAAATAAATACTAACTTCTTCCTGCAATGAACAAACTTTCCCTCACTTTGCTGTCCCATTTATTCTCAAAAAATATTCCCAGCCCATGTGCACTCATGACAAGTATGTCTTACTCTCTGCCAGCAAATGCTCAAAAAGCAAATGGCCTGGCTCTTTCTCATTGCATGCTACAGAACGGAGGAAAAAAAAATGTATTGGAATCCCTGGGGAAGCATTGTAAAAAGGCAGGTCCAAACAGAACAAATTGATGGGAGATGAAGACACTCATATAAACCTGCCTGTGTCCGCCTTTCAGAGAGACAGCTCTGCTGGTAAAAATATAAAGTTTGCCCAATATGAAAAAATCTTGTAATCATATACAATTATAAAACCTATAAATGTTAGCAAGTTGGATCACTCACTCAAGTAGTTTTTCTTGTCCAGAGTGCAAATTGCAATAATTGGATGAAGACATCTGCACTATTTTAACCTGTCATGTTAAATATCTATATTTTGTAACTCATCTTGATAGCTAATTTTCATGGAAATATGTGTTAATTGAGCAAAAAAGACATCTTTAAGATGGTTATCATAAGATAATCACACCCTAGGGCATTGTAAGGCAAGAGGTACTGCTCTGGATTTGTGATTCTCCAAGGATATGATTATCACATGATAGCTGCCACACCTCGCAAAGTGCTACTTCTCTGGGCTGCCTCTTCCTAACTCAGGTGGCTCACATCAAGCTTGGCTTGTCCCTGTGCTTCTCACAATGGCACATTCATCCTTCCAGAGTGGTTGTGTGACTTCTCAAAACAATACCTTGCAGCAAGACACAGTCAAGAAAAGAGGACCCTTCAGGGCAAGATGATCACACGAAAAGTTCAACTGGTTAGTTCGTTTGCTCGCTTGCTTTTTGGACAGCACACACACATGCATACACACACACACACACACACACACACACACACACACACACACACACACACATCCTCAGAGATCCTGGTTGTTTCTATGACCATCCTTTCCAAGCCCCAAATGGACACTCTCACTCAGTCTGAGTACTTTTATTCCCCCTTACATTTCAACAGGTCGTTGCCACCTAGGTACCCCACTTACAAAGTCCACTCCTGTTTCAATGTAAAACCTGTCAGATTTTTCTAGTCTCTCACCCATTCTCCTAGCTGAGTATCAGGACATTTATTTCCCCACACTGAAGACTCACTGATTAATATATTTTTCCTGTTCTTACAACATGATGCAAAAGACAGTAAGGAATTCAATAAAAAATATCAGTTTGTTTGTATAGTTGAAAATGACCCCTATTCGGTTATGACAATTAGTTCCCACAACCAGCCAATTTATACACAAAATACTTGGAGGTATTAGCATATCACTATGCTAAGTATTCTGAAAAATAGCAACCAAGGAGCTGTTGCACTGACAGTAACTCCAGCCTTAGGAGTTCTACACTGGACGTATAAGCCCTGGTTTATAGGCATGCTACAGAAGTCAATATGGAATGATACTACATTTTCTTAAATTGCTATATAAGCCTTTCATTTTTTTTTCAATCTAAGAGTTGCTATTATTGTAATATTTACTCTTGAATACATAAACTGTGAAATAATGACAAAAACATTTGAAAAGTAGCCAAAAGATAAGAAGAAATTCAACTCCCTAGCTACTGTAGCCCAGCTTTAAAGAAAAAGAATTTGAAGTACTTTCAAGGCTCTTCTGAAAACTCCAGTTAGAAAAAAGGAAGGAGATTGTCAATCCTCAGTAATGTATAAAGATCTGAGGTGCTGGTGCATTTTCCAGCGTGTAGAGCATAAAGTCGGCTTTGTTTCGGGTTTCCTTGGCAACCCTTAGCAAAGTGTGTACAGGAAGAACAAGACCTAAATGGAGTCTGGTATGAAGAGGGCCTAAAAAAGGGTCTAAGTTCCCTATTTTTATTCCCTCAGAAGTGCATGTGTGTAATGAAGGATGTGCAGGAAAAGAGAACAAATCATTTTCCACAGGCACAGCTACCTGTGTGAGATAACAATGACATTTGAAAGCCTGCGTTGTTTTTCTGGCTATGAGACCCAAAAGGATGCAAAGACTTTCTAGAAAGTTCTTTTCAAAGGCCATTTTCATCTCAAAGCTGCCTCAACAGTCCGAGAGAAGTGGGAGATGTTTGATTTTGATGATATCTAACTCCGGGGTGATTTCTCTTCTTAAAGAAATATTCATGATGTCATCCTCAAGGGCAAAATCTTTTTGGAATTGTTAACAACTGACTTTTATCATTTATGAAAGTAGTCCTGTGCTTAATCTTCCTCTATGTATGTGGCCCCCTACTCCTAACCTCGCTTTCAGACCGCACCTCCCTGGAGAGCTTCCTCCCGGCCAGCGTTCACATGGCTTGCCTGGCCCCCGACCCACTGGCCTCTACTCAGACCCAATCCTCCTTCACCTCTGTCCACATCTTTCCTAGAAAGTTCCCATACTTGGCTTTGTGATTGCTGTTTTCTGTTTCCGTATTTTTACTCCAGAGACTGTGACTCAGGAAAAGCAAGAGGGGCATTGCTCTCAGTACAAAATTTAAGGGGGTGCCAAAGAACATGGTAATCAAATAAAAGATGCAAGTTTAAATGCAAACTTCAATAAGGAAAAAAATGTCAAAATTAGAAATAAAACATAACCCGTGCTATTTTGATCAAGTAACTACTCACAGAAATGCTTTTACTACCTCCTATCGGTTGCATCATGAATCATATTACTTCCATTTTAAGAATTCTTAATTACCACTGATATTACCTTTAGCATCTTCATACTATTGTTTATTCACATGGACACACAAATACACACACCGCACACACACACACACACTTTGCTTGTTCAATTCTTATTTGTTAAAGGTCTTTTTGAATATTCTCCCAAGATATGTAACATTGCACGTCCTTTGAATCTTTACATATCATCAAATTTTTTAATTGTCTAAATAAATGAGAGATATTTTGGATAGATGTTGGATTTTTGAATTCCCTTCTTTTTCTCTCTGTAAACTTCAGATATGTTCAGTTATCTTCTAACTTGCAGTATTATATATAAGATATCTGATTTTTTTCAGTTTCTTACTCTCTTGAAAACAGTTTGTTCCTTGTTTCTGTAAATCCTTATCATTTTCCTTTTATCTTTGAGATCAAGAAGATCATCAGGCTATTGCTTGGGAGACTGAAAAGAGGAGAATCACTACAAGTCTGATCTATGTAGTGAGACCCTGTAGACCCTGCAGATCCTGTCCCAAATACATAAAAAAAAAAGATTATCAGGCTATGTTTGGGTTGCTGCTTGTTAATTGGTTGGGGGGATTTCTTCAAAATTATTCCTGGAACTCATGAGTCCTTTCAATGTCTGTTCAAATTCTTCTTTAATACAGAGAAATTGTCTTGTACTACTAGTGTACTTACTGCTTTTTCTCTATTTATTTTTATTTTTCCTTATGGATTCTCTATTTCTTTCCTCAATGATCTATATTCACCAAAATAATTTATCTTTCCCCTATTTTCTTTAGCCTCCTCTTTCTATTCTGAGACTTTTTAGGAGCTGTATCTTCTGCATGCTGTCTATCACTGCCAAAACCTCTAGTTTTCTGACAAACTTCTGTCTCAGTGTCAGACCTCCTATCCAGAGCTCGGGCTCGCACACCACACGTCCAGCAGACAATTGTCAGTGATTGCCTGGACATGGAAGGGAAGACCTTCATTTCCTCACTCTACCCTACAGGCAAAGCGTGATAATTAATCTTCATAGGTCAGCTTAACTGTGCTAAGTGATGCCCAGGTAGCTGGAAAAACATGATTTCTAGGTGTGTTTGTAAGAGTGTGTTCTGAGAAGAAATTATTTGAATCAGTAAAACTAGTAAGGATCTGTTGCCAGTGTGGGCAAGAACCATTCAATCCATTGAACGCCTAGCCAGAAAAAAATAGAAAAAAAGATAGAATAACCTTTATCTTTCTTACTCTTTCTCCTCACAACTGCCCCCCCTGCCGTGTGTGTGTGTGTGTGTGTGTGTGTGTGTGTGTGTGCGCGCGCGCCTCCCTCCCTATCCTTAAATCGGGTCTTTCATCTCCCCCTGTTCTTGGACCTCAGAAGTCCTGGCTCTTGACCCCTTGGACTGACATCAGCATGGCACTTCCAATTACTATCATATCCAGTTTACACCACCAGCTTTCCTGGTTGTCTAGCCTTAGTGTATTGCAGGGGCTTGTCGGCCTCCACAGTCAGATGAGCAAGTTTCCAGAAGAAATTTTGGGACAGACAGACACACAGAGATAGATAGATAGATAGATAGATAGATAGATAGATAGATACATACATACATACATACATACATACATACATAGACAGACAGACAGATAGACATCTGAGTTCCTCCAGCCTCCGGGGTGGAGCATCTACATCCCCCTTGTCAGATTCCCCCAGTTCCCAAAGTCAATAAGTTCTCTTCCTTAGAAGCTGCTTTCCCGGGACCGGGGAGATGGCTCAGTGGAATAAGCGCTTCCCTGGCAAGTGCAAGGGTCTGAGTTCAATCCCCAGTTCTGCCAAAAAAAAAAAAAAAAAAAAAAAAATTTGTCATGCTTCTGGGGGGAAGCTACCCGCTCGAGCCCCCCCTTCTGTCCCTCTGTCAGGACAGGAGCTTTCTTTCTCTCAATAAATATATTCTGCACATAAAAAAGAAGCTGCTTTCCCTCGAGAGACAGATAAGGCTGATTCAAGGATGGGCACACTCTCGGCCTTCCCTGGGGTGTATGACATTTTGGTTCTTGCACTTCAATGTTCTGCAGCATTGAGGTTCTTTTCAGGTCCCAAGAGGAATATAGGATTGTTACATTAGGGCCTGTTGGAAAAGGTAAGTGTGAAGGTCATAAATTCCCACCTGGGGGTAGAGACTTGATGTGCTGAGCTCTACATGGTATAGTTTGAGTTTGAATCCCTTCTCCATCTGATGGTGGCAAAATATTTAGCTTTTCTGGCCTCGGTTTCCTATTTGGTAAGATATAGGACTTGAACTACCAACCTTCCCATGATTTAGAACAATAGGCTGTGGTTTAATAATACGTTCCAGAAATAAGTGTTAGTTAAATATGAATTTAAAAGGGACAGTAAAAGGGAAGGACGAACTTACAATTCCATTTCAGAGATTTGGAAGGAAATAGACTACATGGTGGCCAGCTATCTGCTGCCTCTCCAGCCACGAGAGACAGAATTCTGGATTCTTTCATTTCTCATCCACTGCCTAGTGCACCAGGTTATTTTGCCGAATATACATCAATTATTTCTCTCAGTGCAGCCAGGCAGACATGATGGATGATGATTCCGCAAGGTCTAGGACTGCATTTGTCAAGGAAGAAATGGGTTAATGTCAGGAAGCCACTGACTCTTTTGAATTCCTGTATCTAAATGGCTATTGTTCCTCTCAGCACAGAATTTTCTAGAAGACAAAACACATACTAAAGCTCTAAAAAGAAAATATCCATTAAAGATACAAAGAGACTGGAGCTCCACTAATGTAATATGAAAATTCAACTTGCAAGTAAGATGCCAGAGCTGGATTGATTGCTGTGTACAACAGTGACATGAATATAAAGACTCCCTAGGGGTAAATTGGGCTCCTGCATTGAAATTCTAATTAGAAATATGAGTGCCCCAACTCTGTGAAAGTACGTGTGTGTTTAATTATTCTCTTTTTTTCACCTTATCTCTTCCATTATTTTATACCCTTTCCCTCCTCTTTTCTTGCTGTTTTCAAGCAACCCGTGCTCCTCACTTAATCTAAGTGTAGGGCCTTTCTTTAAGTTGGCATTAATTGACAAGCAGTGTTTAATTATTATTTTTCATGTCTAAAGAGGGCTAATATTAACTCTCCACGGGCCCGAAGGCAACCTCAGCCCCCTTGTTTCTGGTGGCATTGCTCTGCCTCCGTCACCAGCCTTTCTTTAGTCAGGCAGACATGCCACATATTCTTCTTCATCTTAATGGTGTATACCTACATTTGCGCTAATTGCAGCTGCTGGATGCTTCATGTCTTCTGCCATTGCATTTATAAAATTGGCACTTTGGACAACTGAAGATTAAGTCTTTATATGACTCAAGGGATGTGTGAAAAGAGTGTAGCCTGAGGACCCCCTCTGGAGTCTCCTACAGGCCAGGGAGGTACCTCGTCCAATGGACATCCTTGGGGAAGACTCGGCCACCTGTTATTGCTCCATATTTTGTTGATGAATAATTAATATCTCCAAATACTTATAAACCACATACTTATGCGCCGGTGCTGTGGATTATAAGTAAACACCTTACATATTGCCCAAATCACAATGATTTGGCTTTTCTCCTAAATTCATCTGTCACACCACAAATCTCATCCACCAGCATAACAGCCAAGTAACCAAATCAAAATTGGAGAGACTCCTATTGGTATTAAGTATGAGATAATTTGCTTTTCAAGAACAGATGTTATTCAGTCTTCTTTATCATTCCATGCAGAGGTTGGAACCCAAGAATAAACTGATTCAAGGGACTTTCTGAATCAGAAATCAAAAAGAAAATAATATCATGGCCTGAACTCAAAGACTTTCTATTAAATGTTTGTTCTAAATAAATAAATATGTGGGTGTGGTAACACATGCCTGTAACCCCAGCACTTGGAAGACTGAAGCAGGAGGATCACTGCAAGTTCGAGGCCAGCCTGGGCTACAGAGTGAGCTCAAGGCCAGCCTAAACTGCATTGTGAGACCCAGTCTCAAAAAGAAAGAAAACAAATAAATAAATGTTTGTTTAATTACAATAGAACCTGAATTGCCAGGTAGAAATAAAAATTACCTTAACAAATAAAAGATCAAATCCCATTAAGTACAGCAAAAATAGAAAAGTGTCAAGGATTAAAGTGCAAAGTACTAAGTAGGAACTCTAGACCCAAGATGAACAAGCATTAAGACCAGGAAACCCAAGGAAAATCAATGAAAAACACTTAAATTGGGAGGGTGGGGCTTTCAGGCATGGGCACATGTCCTGTTATGCTTTAAATATAAACTGTGCTCCAAAATTTCATGTGTTCACAAGTGAGGCTTTTGGACAGTGACTGGATGGGGGAGGGATACTCAGCAGTACATAAATTCATTGATGAATTTATAGCTAAATATATGGATAGGAGGGAGGGCCTAGTTGGCAGAGGTGGGTCACTAGTTCTCTGGCCTGGAAAGGTCACTAGGTCCTGCCTCTCTGCTTCTGGCTGCTATGAATTGAACACTTCTCTTTTCCATGCCTCCCTGCCATAATGTCTGTGCCTTGGAGCCAGCAAATCCTGACCTGGATCCCCTGAGACTGAGCCGAAATAAGCCTCTCCTCCTCTAAGCTTCAGGTGTCCGGTATTCTGGCCTAGTCCCTAAAATTTGACTAATCCATGTCCCCAGAGTTTCAACGTTTTATATAGCATTTGGAAGTATGATGGCCAGTAGAACAAGCACAGGGTTTCTAATGTCAAAGAGCAGGACTTTTTTTTCTTTCGTGGGTAAGGCTGACTGAAGGGCAGGCCTGAAAAGGCAGGTAGAACTGGAGATCGAACTGTGGTATCCTCTGCCTGACTGCATTTGCATGAGAAGGTGCTTACTCATCTCTGACAAAAATAAACAAAAGTGGGGGATATAAATGAAGGTCCATTTTTTTTCTTTTTTCTTTTTTTTTTTTGGTGGAACCAGGGATTGAACTCAGGCCCTTGTGCTTGCCAGGGAAGCGCTTATTCTCCTGAGCCATCTCCCCAGCCCCATGAAGGTCCAT
>NW_004524662.1:9783580-9815820 GCF_000260255.1 Octodon degus | reverse complement strand
AAATAGCATAGATATACAGCTACTTTCTCTTAGTTCAATGAGAAGATTTGAACTAATAGTTTTTAGACAAGATATCATGTCTGTATCCTGTACTATGAATAACTACTACAAAGACAACAATATACAATGTATTCATTATTGTAACTGTCCTACTAACCTGTTTTGAAACTGTCTCATTGCTACTTCTTTCTCAATAAAATTTAAGAAACTAATGACAAAGAGTCTCGAATTCCAATGCTGACTCCATTATCTACAAATTTTATGTCTTAAGGCAGGACATATTTTTAAAGTTATTGTAGTGAAATTACATCATCACAATGAAATTATATATCCTTCTAGGATTACTTGGAGGATTCAATGAGATGATATAAATGAATGTATTTTGGAGATTTTAAATGGCTTGATGAATTTTAAATATTATTAACTTGAGGCATGTATTTCCTTACAGAGAGTCGGACATGAAGTTAACTCATGCTGTGGTTCAGACATATATGGGTTTGATAGGATTTTCCCCACGAGTTAGTTCTGCCATCTGTGGTTCATTCAAAGAGGAATGCACTTTAGAAAGCAAGCCATTCATCAACCAGGAATTGCCCACATGCGCCTTGTGATTGAAAGCCTTCAGACTCCAAATGCCCCCAAGGGCAGAAAATTGGAAGGGAATCTATACTGAACATACTTCTTCAATCTAGACCTATTAACTTGCCTTATTAGTCAGCCAGTAAATAAATCACAAACTCAAATTTATCTCTACCAGGCTCAACAAATACCAGCTTGTGTGTTAATAAGATCGAAGTAAACACTAATTGTAAATCAAAAGAATGCATCCATGGTTCTCAAAGTACAGTCCCAGACCGAAAGTCTCAGGATCACCTGGATATGTGTTATTTTGTTGATTTCCTAATTTCTGCACCCACTCAGATCCATAGGGTCAGAAACTCGAGATGAGCCAGGAGGTGAGTCTCATGTTCTGTCAAAATCCTAGAGCCTGAGAACAAAAGTAGCAACACAATTGCAGTATTTTTGTTTGTAGGTTACTGCAGGATTAGCTGTTTTAGGTATATTTTAACACAGCTAAAATTTCAAAACAATCACTGCAATTAAATATCACCAGTGAATGCATAGGCAAGACAACATAGCTCTTTAATTTGTATTTATAGACAAAATGAACTTTATTAATAAAAGTTTAATTTTAAAATGAACTTTTATTAATAAAGTTCATTTTCCATCCTTCGTCTGGATAGACAAATGTCTTGGTCATGTCTGATTTTCTGTAATACTTAAGCAATTCAAACACTCACAAAAATTTCAGCATATTTTTATTTACTAAGGATTCTAATCAAGGTGGAAATTCTTACAATTAATGTTGGTAATAGAAATGTAAATTAAACTCAGTTCATTAATGTTAGCAAATTCCTTTCTTGTTTGGCTTTTAATAGTGTTTAAGTCTAGCTATTATGTTGATATGGTACCATGTGGGGTTTATGTTTTATTAATATAGATAATAAATCATAAACATAGTACAAGAAGGAAATAGAAGCCATATTTTCTATAAAATTATAAAATGAAAATTTTATTTGACTAGATGGTAGAATAATCCACCTTTTCCTTTTACCCGTCTTACCAAAGTCAGCTATACAAATATCAGTGAGAGTGAACATCCAGAATTTAAATCCATCAGTCATTCTTTAATTAACATGTGACCTTTAAATAGTTTTGAAAAGGAAGTTGAATTGCACCTATTACACCAATGTTTATTTTGCATTATGTTAAGACAGGAGGGTAAGAGACCCTTAGTAGAAGCACACAGAGCTCTTTGCTCTAGAATTCTATAGCTTTGATCATTCTCTGGGTTACTGTAAATGAGGCCCAGAGAGTTGAAAGGAAACATAAATATTTTCAGAATGACTTGAGTTTTCCAGAAGTTCCTTATTCATGAGTACCTACATAAAATTCCGTCTTCCTGCAACCAACCACAGTGTTTGATATTAAAAATAAAAACAGCCCAGAACAATCCCTCTTTTCACTTACTCCCACCCACCCTCCTTGAGCTATTGGGAATCCACACCAACACTTTTGCCTTTTTCTCTTCAGTGCCCACCAGCATCCATCTGGGAAGGAAGGAGCGCCCCACCATGCCCTCCAACTTGGCCATAATTCTGTCTCCAGGGAAACTGCAATAGAATTTCTAGCCCTTCTTCATTTCCTCTTATTTAAAATGTTGCTCTACACAGCTTGGCACGACACTTCCTGCTTACAAGAAAGTTGTTTTTCCCAAATGAAAACTAAAAAGCACAGAAGAGTATTTCTAGCCTTGGGGAGTCTGCTGATGAGAAAAATGATGATCTAAAATTTAAATAATGATCTAGCATGTAAATCTTAAAGTTGTGGAACTGAAAAAAATGAACTGAGTTGATAAATTTATGAGAATACCATATATCTTGAAGTGTATAGGCATAAAACTTAACATATCTAAATATTTTAAATAACCCTTTATAATGGCAATTCATAATTACAGTGGGACCCTCTGGGGTGTGTGAATTATGGTGTATTCATGTTTAGTTGCATTGACTACACTGAGCTTTTAGCCATGTGCCTAGCAACACACTGGGTATGAATTAATGTGCAATAATTCATGGCCTGTTGTGCCTTATTAAATATAGCATTGATTCGATTTTAGAGCTGCAACATAATGACTCAAATATTTTTCAGAATGCTAAGTGCCCCATACAATTTTCATTTGAGAGCCTGTTTTCACATTTGCAACCCTCACTTACAATTGTAATATTTTCCTACAGCAGAACAAAAAAAAAGCAATTGCCTACCAAGAAATAAAATAAAATGCCAGGAGGAATTGCCTTCTAAGTGACCCTGTTTCCCCTGATAAATCAGTCTCCAAAAAATTTTGCTTTCAACAGAACCAAAAAAGTTGTATGAGAATTTTTCCAGTCAATTTGAAAACTATTTTTACAAACTTTCAATTTCTTTATTCTCCAGTATTCTGTGACACAAAGCAAAATAATAACATGTCATGTTTAGAGCAGAAAATGCCTGACATCAAGTTAAATGAGCTGTGGGCCAGTTCCTCTTCTGCTACTTTATTCTATAATTTCCAGTAAGTCGTGTGATCTCTCTGTGCCTCTGTTTTCACACTTATAAAATAAAGTTGGATACTATCTCCTTTCCCATTTCGGGACTCTTGTAAGAACGAAACAGAAATCTGTGAAGATGTTACATAAATACAAATTAGTATAGGCACTGTGCCTAGCCCCATACTTTTATTTAAGTAGTTAAAGGGTTTTCATGTTCACTATTTCACTGAAACTTCCAACAGTGCTGTGAGTGGGCACATGTTCACAGCTGTCTTTGGCTGCTGGGTGCTCTTCTCTTCAATGGAAGACGGACACGAAACAGCAAAAGACTTAAACTGAATAAACTGTGCTATCCAGTGTAACAAGTAAAGTTCTCATATGTCATTTGTTTGTCACAGAACAAATACAAACCAATGACAAATTTGTTGCCAAAATCCAATCCACTGATTCTAGCCAGACTTGAGACTACATTTTTTAATAAATATTTAAAACACACCACCCTCTCACTATTTTGCTATATTTTAATTACTTATTATTTAAATATATATTTTCAGAGAAGAGAGTGACCTTTCAATGCATGTGCTTTAATATATGTATTTCAGTGGGTACTGATCAAGTCAGAGGTCTTTTTATTGAAAAGCCTGAGTAACTGCCTTGCTTCATAATTTCATCTTGAATAGAAGAGAAGTCTCTTACCATAATTTCACATATCACTAGACACAATTTTCTTGATATTTTAGAAATAGTAGCGTTCAGCCAACCCAAATCTCACGGTGCAATATTTTTGCCAACGTCCATCCTCCCATGTCTTCATGTTCAGAATTATGTTTTGAAAAAGACTTCCTGTTTGCTTAAAATATATTAGAAGAACTGTATTTTACTTCTGAAGGAGGTTATACAACTTTCCTTTTGTTATTAGTTAGCTAACATTGTGTTTTGAATGCTGAGTGCTATTTCAGGACAGGCTTTTTAACAATCAATGCCGAGATTCATCTGCACACCAGAAGACAAAGGGTTAGACGTTCTATGATTTTGAAACACCAATGACTTTTTACTCTTCAAAGCAAAATAAAAGCCCATTTAGACTTTCTTTTGCAATTATCACCTATTTGAATTCTGGTAACACTTATTTAGTTAGCAATATTTCTCTTTTCCTTGTTTAAAAAATAAATAATGGACTGAGGGTTTTTTTTTTCCTTTCATACATTAATATGACACAGCCCCAATTTTCATCTTTCGTATCACAATAGGGCCTTGGGTACCTGCTGCTCACCTTCTGAGGCCAGGCTTTCTCACCCCACATTCTGAGAGCAGAAGAGAGGCCGCAGACACCCTGACATCAGGAACAAGGGAGCAGGCTTTGCCCTCCTGGAGCTCAGGTGAGTTGACTGATCACCTCCCAGTCCTGGTGAGGGATCAAAGTGGCCACCTGGGGAAGGGGGTGACACTACCCCCTGAGTAAGAGCAGGTGCCTTGTTTCGCCTTTGCACACAACTTCCTGTTTTTTCAACCATCTTTCTTATCAAGCTTATCAATCTGCTACCTTGCTACACACACAAAATATATATGCAGAAATCTATTTTGTGGACTGTGCTTGTAGATTTTCAGGGGGAAAAAAAAACTAGATAGACCATAATGTCAGTATTATCCCCTCCGAGAGGAATCCTTATGCATGTAGCATAGAAGCTCGGCTATCATTAACCTCTCTTAGAGAATCTCTATCCTAGATTTCAAAGCATTGGGGCACATATTAGGCAATGCAGCTAGTATCATGGCCAGAACACCCTGGTGACTGTGGATATATTTCACTCCTTCCCTCACAATACATATACACACACACATGCACATGTACACATATATATTTCCATGTGCATACATGCATATACACATATTCATTGCAATCTATTTACCACTTCTAAAATCTTTTTTAATTTTAATGAGAAAAAAAGATAAAATAGCAATGAAACAGTTTTTAAACAGGTTAGTAGGATGTTTACAGTAATTAATACATTGCATAGTGTTGTCTTTGTAGTAGTTATTCAGAGGACAAGATGCAGACATGATAGCTTGTCTAAACAATATAAGTACAAACTTTATTCTCAGTGAACTAAGAGAAGTAGCTGTATATCTATCCTAACTCTCTTGTGCATACATATATGGTTTTTTCTCTTTTTTCACATCAGTCCTTTATTTACACTTTTGTGAAGTTAGTAACGCATGACACTCGGTTGCCTAGCAACTGATAGCTAACCTTAACCAGACAGGATGTTCATCTCAGGAGTGAGGTAGCTTGTTTGCTTTAGGCACTGGGCCAGGTCCCACCTAGCTTCTTGGCTTCCAACATTTCTCCCTTTTTCATTTTGCTTTGTCAGAGATGGGTGTTCCACTGCAGCTAGAGAAACTGTATTAGGAGAAGTCTTTAAAGGACCTTTTCATTGAAACCAGTCTAAAAATTGTAGGCACTTGAATTCAGCAAAATAACCCAATATAGTCTAATAGTCCATAATAGTAGTGGGTTATGAGCAGAACTGGCAATTGTCAAAAGTTGTTGACTTGAGCCTTTTATAGCTCAGCATATTAATATGGCTTTACTTTTTATACCTTGTGGTTATACTTTTCTGCTGGATGTTTAAGACCAAGTTAAAGCAAGACCTATACAACTAAAATATAACTTTTGTATCTGACAAGGTCAGTCAAATCCCCTAAGGATTTACCCTGGAACAATGTACAGCACCATGTAGATCTCTATTAACTAAAAATATTTGCCAGTATCCTTTGTTGTCACAGCTCACAAACTTAGGCACAATGGCACATAAGTGTAAGTCCAGCTACTTGGAGGAAAGTCCAGGAAGGTCATTTGAGCCCAGGAGTTCAGTGCCAACCTAAGCAGCATAGCAAGAAGTTGGCCAAATAAAAGAAAAGTCTCATGGATTTTGCTTGTCACCATCTTCTGACCATGAACTTGGCTTCTGATAGAATTCCAGTTCAGGCTGCTTGTTTTGGAGATTGGCTCATAGGTAACCAGAGGCAATGAGACATAATGTTCATATATGTGGCCCCTGGAGTCAGACAACTAGATCTAGACCCTGGTTCAGTCACAAGTTATTTTTTTTGGAATAAGACTCTTACATTTTTCAGTGTCAGGGTTTCTGCATTTGGGAAAATAGCAATAATGCATGTCTTGTTGGGTTATTTTAAATATTTGTATATATGTTGGTGGGGTGCATATTAAATCAATAGCTATTAAAAATTTAGATAGGTTCTGGTCCATGGTAGGCCCTCAATTAGTGTTAGCTCCTAACAATGTTCTATGCCTCATCACCTCCATATTTTACTTGATGTGGCTATTCTTAACATTTTATTCATCTTAATTTAATGCTCTGAGTTTGGGAATTAGTTTCTTTGTCTGACCTATTCCTAATCCTATTGTTTTTTTTTTCTTTTCAGTGTTCAAAGTTCTTAAATTATGTAGATTTCTTAAGATGAAATAGCAGAACAGAAAAGGGAATGTGTAAAACTTCCCTGAAAATTTATTCTAAAACATAACTCATAATTATAATTTTGAGGGTTAAATAATGCCTGGCATTTAACAGATCCTCAATATATGCTACAACAAACAAATGTGCTTTCTTTGCTCATTGAATACAAGGTGGCTAATCCCAGAAGGAAGAAAGAAATCTCATTCTTCTATCCTTCTATCCCCAGCATGTTTCCAGGAACATCTTGAACAGTCAGATGTGAGGGACTTATCTCTGCCGTTAGACCTAGGAACATGAAACCACATCTTATAACTCTCTGGGTTATTCAAGTGCATCATAGACTATGGAGCCAAATTTATTATTCAGTTGCAGAGAGAGGTGGTGTCTCCCTGCTTCTTTGAATACTTTCTTCCCATGGGAACCTAACTATCAAACTCTCCTACCTCCAGCCACTCCTTTTCAGCATGTTCTCTGCATCCTCCTCTTGTATTCAAACTATAAATAATTCTCTGTGGAAGGCCGTGGTCCTTGTAATTTCGCTCATGTTCTGCATGCTTTTAGTATGATCATAGTTCTAATGTCATTCAACACCTCCAAGGACTCTGCTCTTAAGTGCTTGGCTTGTGTATTCCATGACTCTTTCACCTGCTCCCTTTAGATATATAATACCCAGTTCAAGCTCAACACATCCCTTTCAACCTACTACTTCCTCCAAGAGCAATGCCAGTGTCTCAGTTGCTTGAACCTAAAGTTATGGCCTCTTTCTGATGTCTCCCTCACATATAGCCTACATCCACATCAATCTGCAAGTTCTGTTTCCTCCCCCTTCAATATATGCCCCACGCTTGTACCAATCAAGTCCAAGGAGCCATTGTATCTGTAGTGGATTGACAACTGGTGGGCAACTTCTAACTCCAAGGTGAACTGAATCAGTGTGGTGCTGGGTGTGGGAAGCCCACCTGAGGATTGTTGTCAGTAGCGTAAGTGTCAGAACTGGAGAAGAAGGAGGGAGGTTGTTGGGAGCTGTTGGTTTTCCTAATAAACTCAGTTGTTCTCATTGTTAAAGGAATTCAGGACCTTGTTGTCACCGAGAATGGCTACAGTTCACTTTGGGAGAGCTCTGGTCCTCACCTTGAGTTTTGTTTCCTAGCTCTGGAGGGGAAGATGATGCACAGGTCAGTCTCCTGAAGAAGCTTGTCACATTGACTTCTCTGATGGGAACTTGGCCATCATCATCAGCGGAGTGTGGGACCTCACTGTCACTGAGAATCACTGTAGTACTTTTCAGGGGAGCTCTGGATCTTACCTTGAGCAAAGCTCATGCCAGGACATTATCATGGGATAAAAACCCTCATCTGGATTCTTTGGTCTTTAGTGTGTGGACAGATTTCCTGCACTCTCTTTCTGTATATGATTCTTTGGGTAACTATGATAAATAATCTTATAAAATATGTGTCCTATATTGTATTGTTCTTCTTGCAAAATCCCTAACTACGATAGTATCTCACCTAAACTGTTGTAATGGCTTCCTGATCAGTCTACTTCCGTCTTTCCTCCATCCTAATCCTTAAATTCCACTCAATACAGTGATATTTTAAAATAGAATTCAGATCAAATCATCTGCATCTCATATTTTCCTAACTCTCGAAGGCACTGAGCCTCCCACCTAGCTCATGCCCACCTAAAGACCTTTGCATTTGTCTTCCTTTTGGGGATCTTCATTACCTGGGTGTCCACACTCTTCTCTCCCTTCGGAAACAACTTCTTTCTAGAAAGGCCCTTTCTTAGCTAGTCTACATAAAATAGCCAAACCTCTGTTATTCCCTAGCTCTTTCTACTGCTCAATTTTTCTTCCATACTTTTAATGTGATATAAATTCTTTATGAATTTCCTACTTGAATGGGCAGAAGATTTTTTTGTCTTGTTCACTACTTGCAGTGGATTAAATGATGGGCAACTTGTAACACCTAGATGATTCAGGGTCGTTATGGGGGGTGGAAGGTCCCCCTGAAGATTATTGCCAACAGCATAAAAGGAAAACTGGAGAGAAAGACAGGGCTGTTGATTCTCCTGGAAGATCTTGTTGCACTACCTTTCCTGATATGAACTCAGTTGTTCTTATCATCAGCAGAGCTCATGACCTTGCTATTGCTGATAAAGGTTGTGGTTGATTTGGGGGAAGCTCTGGTCCTTTGAGCTCTGGTCCTTTCTGACTCCAGTACAGATCCCTCAGCCTGATAGCACAGATCCTTCATCCCACTAGCATAGACTTTCTAGCTTCCACCGCTAACCTTTGAGCCTTCCCAACACAGATCCTTGGTACAGACTTCTCATGGGCTCTAGGCCTCCAGTTGGACTCATAGAATGCATTACCATGGGCTCTAGGTCTTCAGCTAGACTGGTGCAAGACATTGCCATGGGATCCAGGCCCTCAGCTGAGTTCTTTCAGTCTTCAGTATGTGGACAGATCTCTCACACTCTTTTGCATTTGACTCTTTGTGTAACTATTAAAAAACAATTCTATAAATTATGTGCCATATTTTAAGTCTCTTCCCTTTTAACCCCTGACTACAACACTGTTTATACCTGGCAACTAGAGCAGTACCTGGAACACCAAGTATTAAATCAGTAGCTATTGAATGAATGATTGAATGGTTACTTAATTGAGTACTCAGTGGGCCCCTACTTTGTGCTGTGTTTAGGATACATGTCAAAAACATAACAAACACAAGCCAAGTCCTCATGCCTAGTGAGAAATATGAACATTAGATACATAAACAATATATAAGATAGTGTTATGTGGGTATGACAGTTAATTTTATGTATCAATCTGGTCATAGAACCCAAGTATTTGGTCCAACAATATTCTTGATGTTTCTCTGATAGTGCTTTTCAAATGAGATTAACACTTAAATCCATAGACTTTACATAAAGAAAATATCTTCTACATGTGAATGGACCTTATCCAAGCAATTGAAAGTCTTATTAAAACAAAGACAGACCTCAATCAAGAAAGAAAGAAATCTGACAGTGAATGGCCTTTGGACTTTTGTTCTCAAATTTAAGTTTTTGTTTTTTTCCTTTTTTGGCAGAACAGGGGATTGAAGTCAGGCCTTTGTGCTTGCCAGGCAAGCACTTATTCTACTGAGCCATCTCCCCAGCCCCTCAAATTTAGTTTCGTTTACTCAAATTTGCCCTGGATGGGCAAATTCAGTCTATATGATAACATAGCTTTTCCATGGGTCTCCAGCCCAATAGACTACCCCACAAATTTTTAACTTTCCAGCCTTGAAAATCAAATAAGCCAAGTACTTAAATATTCCTCTCACTCCTCTCTGTATATACACACGCGCACACACACACACACACACACATCTGTTGGTCTTGTTTCTCTGCAGAATTCTGACATATGCAGGGACAATGGAAGATGCCATAGGTGCACATATTAAGGGACTCTCTTACCACAGTTTGGAAATTCAGTAAATGCCCCATAAGAACATAACATTTAAGACAAAGGAAGCTGTTAGGACCAGTATAAAGAGGAAACCAAAAGTAGTCCAAGCAAGTGAGACAGTATTTTCAGTACCCCCGTGGTGAAAGAACACACCACTAAAAGAACTTCAACATTGGCTGGTTGATTGTCCTTGTATGACAGGTGCAACCTAGATGTTTTATTTGGCAGGCCTCATGCTACAAAAGTCAAGCATACTGTCACACAATTCCTCTCAGCAGAGGTCACAGTCAGCCTGATCCAAAGACAAACACTATGCATATTCATTCCTCCTGTTGGCAAAGTTCATGCCTTCCCTCTCTACACAGAGATGGAAATCAGTGAAGTCTGACACAACTCCAGGCTGCAGACACCCTAAAAAGCAGCAGGGTCCTCATGAGGAGAGACCTAATTCAGCCTCGTAGTAGTCCAGTCAGCAATCACTCCACTCTGAAACCTGTCAGACTGCAATGCTGCTTAAGGCTGTTGTTTTGACATTAGCCTGACAAGTTCGCATGTTGCCCTTATTGTGTGAACTCCTACTCACTGTTTTGTAATAACAGCAAAGACATCAATATTTAAAAACAATCAAAAGTATGTTTGGTTTAAATAGGCAGTTGAGCCACAATTGCTTACAGAAAGGCTTTTATCTGTATTTCCCCATTTTATTTACATTTTAAATTCCCCTCATAGTGGAAGTCCCTTGTCAACATTTATTCACTTCTCAGGGTCAGGAACCTAATAGATCTAAGCTCTATTTTCCTTTTTAAAATCTCATGGTCCAACTTACTTCCCTATCTTACCTGCTGCTTTTGATATCGCTTGAAAGATGATGTAAGATTCTGTAGCTATCTGCTAGTAGATCAATGCTTTCAAAAACCACTCGTAAGGGGCAAATACCTTAACAGATATCTTCTCTGTGGAAGCAAACTGCAGAACTCTTTCATTTTATTTTCATTCTTCTATCTGGCAAAGTATAGGTGAGAATTTAAAAACATGTGCTTGTGAAAGTAGATGACACCCTTCCCGTGTCCCGCTGCATGTTGTCTTGGGGCTCCTACATTTCATTTCTATGCTATATTTCTTCTTACCACAAGCTTAATGAATGAGGACTTGTCTGAAGTTATCACATAGACTGATTTTGCCCAGCTCAGTACCTTCAGATAGATTAGCTTAGCCCTATATTTTCTCTGTGATATCAAGGCTAGAAATTTAAATGAAATACAATAATTAAAAAGAAAGGCAGGGGTTGGGAAGATAGCTTGGTTATCTAAGCACCTGCCTGGCAAACATAAGGACCCAGGTTGGATCCCTGGTACCACATGCTGTGCCTTCCCCAGGACCCTGGGTGCACTGTTTGCCACCAAACCTGGGCATGGTGGCCCACGCCTATAATCCCAGCACTGGAGAGGCTGACACAAGAGGATCACTGTGAATCCAAGCTGCATAGTGACACCCTGTACCAAATAAATAAATAAAATTTTTAAGGGCAGATTTTTTTTAAAAAAAAAAGTCTTACTGGTTTCTTGAAGATGGCCTTTGGATATTTAGGCAGAACTTTCTATCTAGAATATATCTGAGGCATAGGCATTGCCCTACCACGCACTTAAAATTAGCTGACGTCCAAACTCCCACTCCCCCCAGAAAAGTCTCCAAAGGTATGATGAAGGTATTAAGCCACAGGCATGAGAAGCAGAAATCAACGAGTTTTCTTTGAGAGGACACTGCTTGGGTCAGCAACTGAGAGAGAATTTTTCTCTGATTATGTATTTTCAGGTCAGTTTTTCAAAGGTCTTAGTCCAGGCTCATTATTGGAATTCCCAAATACTGAAGTAGTGTACCCCAGTGGCTGGCTCATGTTCAAATGCTTGAACTTCTTTCCTTTCAGTATTTGGTGTACTTCAGTTATCCACCTTACTCTAGGCTTATCTCAATTTTTCCTGTAGAGTGAGCAAAGCCATTTTAGAGTATAACTGTGAAGCAGCCAAGGTTGGTTTTTAATACTGTTGACATTTTTCCATTCCATCTCAACCTTTTTTTAACCTCAGGTGACCCATCTTCTCCAGATCCTTTCCTGTCCAAGCATGGTGTATTTACAACTCATTTGTGTAAAGTTATAAATTATTACTGTCTTAGCTGATTTTTCATCCTACCCTTCTGGCCTGAAGCCAGGATCCAGCTGCCTTTGGTAATTGGAACTGGATGATCCTCTGCACTTTGACAATGTTTATTTGCATGAGTAATGTTCACTTTTGCAGAAGAGCCCTGGGGAGGAGTCCAATGAGACAGATGCAAGGAAGTATTCATTGCCTGCCTACTTTTAGGAAGTATTCATTGCCTGCCTACTCTCACTTAATTTCTCTTCACATACACTCAAAATCCAGTCTGGTGGACTGACTTTGAGGCATGATAGGAGAGAGAAGTTAAAGCAATTGGAAAACGTATGTTTATGAAAGACAGTGTGATAGAAAACTATTACCCCAACGCTGCCTCAGACCACAGTGTGTATGGTAAATCAGGACAGCCCTCAAGGGAGGGAAATTGCACTGGCCAGGTAGTATTCACAAAGAGGCCACCAGAACAAAGGAAATGTTAAAGTCATCTGATGAGGAGACCAACCCATCAGAGATGACTCCTTTCAAGGCCCAGAGGTGAGGACTCTGCCCCAAGGAGTCCAGAAAAAGAGTGAACAAGTGGTGGAGGATGGTGGGAGGATAGGGATTGAGGTCTACTAAATTTTAATTTAAAACTAACACCCAATGATATTACCCCATAATTGTGTAAGTTAGGAGAAGTATTTGCAAGTTACTTGGCCCACTTTGCAGTTTTAATTTATACCTTGTGGACCAATACCTTTTGAGGAAAGCCCCCTTTACAAATTGTCCCTCTAAGTAAAGTGTATTACTAGTGGCATCACCATTATCATCATTAACACATATAGTTACATCTTCATTTTCAATATTTTCATTGCATTTTTCAGCTACTAGATGGAATGGCAATAAAAATCCCTTGAAATTGGCGTATCACTTTCCTTCTGCAGCAGTGCAGTTGCCTAGTAGCAATGCTTGAATTTAAATAAAATAACTATGACTGTACATTGGCCCTGCCCATTAATGCCAAATGAATGCACTGCTATATCAGTAAATAGCAAATTCATTATGGAGTGTTACTCAAGCTCTTACAAATGAGCCACTTGAGTCAGATCATTCCTCAATCTCTATGCCTGCCTTTACGTGTCATCTACCTAGGAAGGTGATTCTTTGAAATCGTGTTAAGAATTTTAATCACAGATATTCTGTGCACATTCTGTAGAGAAGAGGAAAAAAGGGGGCTCCTATTTCCCCAGACTCCTGTTCAACCCCTGCCGTTTTCCTCACCTTAGATGATGTATTCAGGACTTTGATTCATTTTTCCATATTATAACCATCTCTTTCACAGCTGGGGTGAAGGGAAGGAGAAAAAGTGTTAGATAGTTAGAGGGAAAGTCATAATTTAAGGGTCAGAAATGTTTTAAAAGTGCTGGGCTTAGATTTGGGGTTCTTTTCCTCTGCTGTACGCAGCTGCTACTGACTTCTAGCTATTGAGCAGAGGAAATCTGGCCGCGCGCTAGCTTGGCTCTGCTAAAATCGAGCTGTTCGCTCCGGCCTTCTAGCTATCGTTACTCATTTAAAAATTGTTGAATACTCACAGGGATTATTTCATTTAATCCTTTCAGCAGCACTGAGAAAAACAGGCACTGTTATTAACCCCTACTTTACACAGGAGAAAATAGGGGCTTGGAGAGTTTAAATAGCCACACCTGTGGTCTACTGCCACTAAGTAGGCGCTCAACCCCGAGCCCGTGTGCCCGCATGCCTGAGGGCTTAACGCTGTGTTACTTCAGCAGCCCAGCAGCTCCAGCGAGGGGAGTTCGATCCAGGAGCCACCCAGTCACAGGAGCATCACGCTGATAGACAGTGCTGTGGACACCACGCAGCCCTCCGCCCCACGCTGTTCCGCATGCTATCGATTCACAATTTTAAAGCAGCAGCCGCAGGGCTGGCACAAGGCCTGCAGCTTGGCTCGCGCAACTTGAACTGTCTGCTAGTGTCCCGCTCGCCCACCATTTTTCAATCTTTCATGAGAGGTATGCTTTTAACCATTCACTTTTTGGCTTTCCTACTAGCTTATGAGTATCTATGTGTTTTACAAATGTATAAAGGTAATCAGTTTTTGAATAAACCAAAAGGAAATATAAAAATTATGGCAATAATTTAGGCACAATTCTATTTAATTTATTCTTATGAAACCCCTACAGGGTGAGAACCACTGGTCTGTATCCATGATAACTGTGTCTATTTCCATGCTGGTACCAGTCCACAACTGGTTCTGGTCTGCAATCAAATGCTGCAGAAATAGAAAGTGAATGTTTAGAAACTTTAAAAGCAATTTGACAGGGTAATTTTGTCTGCTGACTTAAGAATAGAAGGTTTAAGCATTTTAAGGAATTCATTTTTATTGTATTTTACAAAAGAATCAAACTATGACAGACTGAACATTTAAAACAAAAACCTGGTCCTCTGACACAAACCATGACAAACATTATGGCTAAGAAACTACTTCTTTTACAGGTTTAAGACCAGTGTTTCCCTGGAGAGCTTAAATAATCTGCCTGAGGACACACAGCCTACGAAACATGGACCCATAGTCACCATCCCTGTAAGAATTGGAATTGTGAGTTTCTGTCTTATATTGTATCCTTAGGTATAGCAAACCGGCCTAGGCTGGTCCCAGGTCTCTATCTTAAGCACCACATGTGGGGAATCAGCCCACTCCAGTGTTTCCCCAGTCCAGCACAACTCAGTAGGGACCTAGTTCTGCTAGTTTGTTCCTGTGGCCCTCAGGGTGAATGAGGATGAAAGACAACAGATACAAAGTTAGCCCAACATCTTGCAGCCAGGGAGCCCTTAGCACCTGGCTCCTCCTGCCTTTATTCACTAAGACATGAGTTCACGCAATCAACACGAGATTTGTCTGCCTTCCACACGCTCAGGTAAACAACTTAGTCTCAGCTCTGTTGACTCTTCCCTAGAAGCTGCAATGTGCCATCACCCCTGCATGCAGCCTGTTTCCTCTGTACTCAGAGGAGGCCAGTTATGCCTCAGTTCTTCTCTGGTCTCCTACACGTACAGATCTATGGTGCAAACTTTGTCAATCTAAAAAAATAATAGATTTCCCCCAAACAGTTAATATTTATTTACAGAACATTCAGTGCAAATTCATATGCCATAGTAACTGTGGGTGTATTCAAGGAGACTGAGGCACAGGAAAGTTTTTTTTATTAATTTTATTGAGAAACAAATAGCAATGAGACAGTTTCAAAACCGATTAGTAGGACAGTTTCAATAATTAACACATGGCATATTGTTGTCTTCGTAGTGGTTATTCATAGTACAAGATGCAAACATGATATCCTGTCCAAACACTATTAATACGAATCTTTCTTCTCACTGCATTAAGAGAAAGTAGCTGTATATCTATCCTATTTTGTATATACAGATACAAAATGGTCCTTCATTTGTATCCCCTTTTTTTGTTTAGCTTTGTCAGAGATGGGTATTCCATTGCCATTTAAATATTATAGGTGTGTGGAAAGATTTTAAAGATCAAACTATTGAGGATGGTTACATTAGGTATATTACTGTATTAAAACAATACAGTAATCTTAAACCATAGTCATTAATAACCACGGTGATGATAACTTGGGATTGGACAGTTGCTAAGCAGATGTTCCTGTGAAAGTGCTGTGTTTATAAAGTTGTGGCCTTTGTATAAGCTATATATCTGGTAGTCTTCTGTAATAGTTTCTGTCAGGGAATCATGTATAAGAACCCTATTTTTATAACTTCTTGATTCTGTGTATTTTTGCTGAGGTTGACACAAGTGACTTCTTCTTTTGGGTTTTTTTTTTTTATATTTAGTACAGGGTCTACAAGGACTCACTACACAGATCAGACTCGTAGTGATCCTCCTGTTTTTGGCTTCCCAAGTGCTGGGATTACAGGCGTGAGCCACCAAGCCCAGCCTCAGTAGCCGTCTCAGCGCTCCCCAGTGGTAGGGCCAGCACAGCATATCCATTGCAACTTTCTGGCTGGCCCTTCCATTTTGATTTTGACAACTTCCGCACTCCTTTTACAGCTGCTGGGTTTCAATTTGGCTGCTCTCAACACAGAGCATGGAGCACAAGAACCAACAGCCCCTCTCATCAGGCACATTTGCCCATTCCTCTGTGGCTCCTTCCCACCTCTCTTCCCACCTCTCCTGCTCAGAGTCAGCTCCCATGCATTCTGGCCAGTTGGGGTCCCAGTCCCAAGCAGTCACCATCTTCCTTGGGATGTGGGCTCATTACACTATGCAGCAATTTCAGGCTCTGTTTTTGAATGGAATTATTTCAGGCAGTTGTGTTCTAAAACCCAGCTGACCATCACAGGACACCAAGAAGAGCTCTGTAGGGACTATGTCAAGATTTTACAGAACATGAGGCAGAGGCCAGCCTGTTCACTGCCTCACCAAGGAAAATTTAACAAAAGGGAAAAAAATAAAAGAAACCTTTTCCTAACTAGAAAAAAATACACAGCAGAGAGTCTGCATCTTTTTAGGGCATTCAAGCTCACACTCCACCCCTGCTTTGACATTCTACTGTGTTAAAAGAAAAATGCCAATGTGGCCAATGTTATTAAATATAATCAGACCTACTTTTTAAGACTATGTGGACCTGTTGTCTTTATTTGTCAGTGATTAAAGAAAACCTTCTTAATCAATCAGGAAATCTTTCCCAACAGAGCTCAAATGGGCCTATATTCAGAAGCCCTGCTCCTCCCAACATGAGTATCAGGCAAAGAGCCGAGCTGTCAGGGTACAAACCCATCCGTCTCCTGCCCATTCGGGTTGATGGGATTAGCACTGCATGTCTACAATCCTGCTCTTCCTTCCTTTTGTCTTTTTCTCTGAAGAACAATAGATGAAACTGAGGGAACAAGTGGATCCGAAACTATTTCTGGAGTCCTAGGGTTTCAGGGATGGTTTCATAGGACTGTGAGAGGAGGAGGAGGTGAGGAAGGAAGAGTTTGGAGAGGGCTAGGTATGCCTCTCCTATCTTTAGTCAGAAAGGCCTTGCTTTTATCTGTTCCTCTTTTTAGTTATCTCAATAAAATTCAATTAGAGGAAAAGATTGTACTCCTGTTTTATGTCTTTTTTTCTTTGAAAAATACTTGTTTAACTGCAGTTTTATTCCTACCATTTTTATTTTTGTAACTCTAAACTTTAATTTCAGAAATATTTGGCTGTAGAAATGAGTCAGACATCTCATTTTAACTGAGACATTTTTGCCAAACAAAATGAAAAGAAAATATGAATATTCTATCCTCTTGAAAAAGAGATGTTGCTACCAGGTCTGGTTTGTTTGTTATAAGAATTGCTTGAAGACTTGTTTAGGGAATTTCATGCTGGAAATGAGGTGGAAAGCAATATACTCTCTATATTAATATTTTTATCTGCCTGTTAAATGCATCTAAGTATTTCATAATGGAAACTGGTCTTTAAGGTCTTGGACTGTAGATAAAGCAAATCTTGTAAACATGAGGTTCTTTCAGGCTCTGCACTTAGCCAAAACCTTCTACTAATTACACCAGGAATCCTATAAAATCCATTTGTATATATAAGTAGGACATGCTTACCTGTGATATTGTAGATTTGCCACCTAGAAATCAATAATGATGATACTTGCCTTCTCAAAAAATTCCCAAGTGGCAATTTGAAATTTCCTGTTCTATAGTGCCTATGTCAATACCACGTTAAAATTGTTTCTCTGTAGAAATACTTGGACTTCATCACAAAATCATTATCCTAAGATTTCTGTTCAAAATAGTCTTAATGCTCTGAATTATTTATGCACATTTTTTTCTAATATCCATGGTAATCTGGTAAGAGAAGTGTTATATCACACACTTTTCAAAGAAGGAATTCAGGACTCTGAAAGCTGAAGGACTCCCCTAGAACTATTATGGGCACATAAATGATAGGATACGGCTCTAGGTTCTTCTTTCCAACATACCACTTCTGCTTGAATATAGTAGTTCAAAAATTCAAAGGTTACTGGTATAATAGTATTAAAAAGTGGGCCCTGAAAGAGATTGGGCCACAAAAGTCCCTTCCTCATTGAGATAAAGGCTTTATGGAGAATTCAGCTAGCTTGTTAGCTTGCCTCTCCACAGCCTGCCACGTGAGGACACCTAGTTTCTCCCCTCTAGAAGACACAAAATGGAGGTGCTTCAGAAAGCAGCCCTCACAGGACGCCTAAACCTGCCAGGCCCTTGCAGCCTCCTAAACTGTGAGAAATAAATTTCTATTTTTTAATAAACATACAAATTCGGGTAATTAGTTTTGATAGCACAAAAAGGACTAAGATACACTGCATCCCATGAGAGTAGAAGTCATATATATACATATATATATATATATCCTTGAGGGTAAGAAGAAGGGTATGGGCTAGCATTATTTTATTGAGTAGCTACTCTACACCACCTATTGGGCAGATCATTTTACATATACTATCACCTTTCATTCTCAAAGTTCCAAAGATATATGTGGTACTTATCACCATGTCATACAAAAAGGAAGTAACAGAGCCTTAACATGGGTAAATAACCCAAGTCATACGTCTTGAACTATATGAGGCCAGGTTGAGAAAAATGACAAAAAAAAAAAAGAAGAAGAAAAGGAAAAAGATATGTTTATGTGTATACACAGGATAACTGGGATAATTGTACTGCTGCTGATTTATGCTGGCCTATTTATTGAAAGGATCAGTTAGTGATTAAATATTTTTCTTCTCAGTTCTAATTTCTTATAACATTTGAAATCAATTTTGTAGGCTTATATCTGGTCATCTAAACAACTAATTTGAAGACAACATCATGCAACATAACAACCATTGTTGAATTCCTATTATTTTGTTTAGTGAAATTCTTATTGTTTCTACTGGTTTTTTTTTTTTACTATTTTTTATTCTCTTCAAAACACTAAAAAATAAAATATATTTGAGACCAAATAGCAAGCCCAGAAGTTCTAGCCCAAAACATACAGATATTCCCAGGAAGAATTCACCAGGAAGAACTACGTACCTGCTGTCCTGTGCTTCCATTAAAATTTTTTAGAGTGCATCTTTTGAAGTGGCAATCTTAGGATTAACCTGTGAACAACATAAAAAAAAATGTTCCCTTAAGTCCACTTGATAGCAATATAGTACAATCTTCCACATGACTTTTGGATTTTGCCAGAAATCAAATTCATCTTCAAATATAAAGACTTCATATCACTGATGATTTTCAAAAGAAAAAGTCCATGTTTAGGCAAGAGCATGTCTGCATCTTGTACTGTGAATAACTACAATGAAGACAACAAAATGCAATGTATTAATTATTGTAACTGCTCTACTAACCTGTTTTGAAACTGTCTCATTGCTACTTCTTTCTCATTAAAATTAGTAAAAAAAAAAAATTTTTAAGCCCTGACTTTAAAATAACTCCAAGAATATTTTGAAAATATGTAGCATCATGGATTAAGTTTTTAGTCTCTTTGGTCCCTGTTGTGAAGGAACAATACTGATCTAGGGTCAGAATTTCTATCTAAAAAGTCACTATCACATCGCTAATGATTGTGTCTCTGGTCCCTAGTTCAGCCAGCTCTCAGCCCCGTGCCCAGCCTATCACCCAGCCAAAGGTATTTTTATACCTCTCCTGATGTAACAATTCATTGAGGAATGTCAACTACCAATATGAAAAAGAAAACTAGTCTAAAGGAAGAAATCTGGGCAATGATTCTTTGGAAGAATTCCTCATCCCCAGAATTCTCTGAATCACAACTTTGAGACTTTGTTTTCTTTTTCTCATAGATGAAAAGTCTAACCTAAAAATTGGGCCAACACAACCTATGGAAATGACAATACACTTCTAATATTTTCCTCCATGTTATTGAAACCTTCTTAAAGGGGTAGATAAAGCCTGTGTCTCTGTAGCCATTTAGCATTTTGATGAAAATTAGTATAACTTTGAAATTTCAAATTAGTCATAGGATATTGCTTTTGAGCTCCATCCTACTAAGTCTGGGAGAGATTGGCATTTAAACAGATGTCAGCAGTGTTTTGGGAAATGTAAATTGAGGTACAGATGGTGACTGCTCGGGAGTTAAGAGCATCTGTGTTCTATGAAAAAAAAATCTATGTTTGTGAAAAAATTTTAGATAATAACTAAAATTCCTAACTCAATTTTTGAAAGGAGACAACAAAATATCCTCGTTGGATGGCACTGTTTGATAAGCTTCTTATCAAATCAAGGATGACTTTAACTTCTAGATCCTGCATCTAAACTAGATTCAAGATGGGGTACTATAGCCATTTTGTATCTTCAAGAAGTCAAAATTAGAAATAATACTCTAACAAAAAAAATTAACCTTGGAAAAGAGGAATGGACATATGCCTCCATTTCAGCCAATTCTGTATCTCCACATAGACTAAAGAACATAGTTGTTATGTGCCATACAGCAGCTGCAGAAAGTCTGAGGCAAAATCCACCTGTGTCTGTGGGAATCAGAATTAAAGTGCATATAGTCCCTGGTAAATTCTAGCTGTTACTGCTATAGCCTTCCTTCTCTGTCCTTGTAGGTCTATATAGGACTGGATACTGCTGGTATGCTCTCTCCCCAGGTTCCCTAGCCTATCTCTGTCATGTATTAAGATAACAAAAACCAGAAAGCTGCATCTCATGAACTGGTCCCTCTATAATTTGCACATATCATTAACGAACTTTAAAAAGAACCTTTATTTTCTTTTTAACAGGCTTCTAAGCATTTCTCATCAAAAGACTCATTCCTCAAATGTAAGCTTTTTAGATGTGTTTTCAGTGATGTTGATTTTTTTTGCCATCAAAAATACAAGCCATAAGTCAAGCTTGGTATAATATGCCTACAATCCCAGCACTCAGGAGGCCGAGACAGGAAGATTGCCTCAAGTTCCAGGCCAGCCTGGGCTATATAGTGAGTCCAGGCCAGCCTGAACTACATAGCAAGATCCTGTCTCAAAATAAACCCATAAAACATGTCATTTTTAACATTTTCAGATGTGTTTTTTGTTTTTGTCTTTTTAAAATTTTATTGAGAAACAAATAGCAATGAGACAGTTTCAAAACCAACTAGTGGGACAGTTTCAATAATTAATACATTGCATATTGTTGTCTTAGTGGTTATTCATTGTATAAGATGCAGACATGATATCCTGTCCACAAACACTATTAGAACAAACATTTCTATTCATTGAGTTAAGAGAATGTAGCTATATATCTATCTTAACTATTATGAATATACAGATACAAAATGGTTGTTCATTTTTATCCCCTTTTTTGTGCAGATTTGTTTTAATGTATCTGGTACAGGGCCTCACTATGCAGCTTGGACTCGTAGTGACCCTCCTGGTTTCAGCCTCCCCAGCCAAGTCTCCGGCTGAGCGTGTGGTGCTGGGGATCAAACCCTGATCCCTGTGCTTGCCTAAGCAGACACTTAGTCTGATGATCTATCAAGCTTTTAGATTAGCCCCTTTTATAGGATGCAGAACCTTTTCAGCTACCAGATTTATTCAAAAAGTCCTGTTTCTATTAATGTAGTTAGTGCTCCAAGAAACCAACTATGCAAAAGCTAAAAGCTAATTGATGACCAGGACAAAACAGAATCAACATTCCTCAATGTTATGCATTGTTTGTTTGTTTCTTTGTTTGTTTGCCTCTAAAGATTCTTATGTTCAACACCCATATTAATCCAGTTTTTCAATGAGATTTCTCCTTCAGGGAGAATCAAGAAACTGAAAGGTTAATCAATTCAGTCATAGGAGGAAACCACATAGGAGCTGTATGAAAATCCAGACTCCCAGGTTAGAGTTTAATGCGCTATACACCTTGCCTGATTGAAATGAGTTTATGCATTAGATCCCCCACACAAATGGATGCATTTAGCTTCGTTCACAGCACATCCGCAAACTCATTTACCAGATCCATAAGCACTTGTAAACATTGCTAATGGAGTTTGCTAAATGAATATTATAAACGTAATCCAAATGAGCTCTCCATGGAAATTGCAAATCATATGAAAAATATAGTGCGTTTGGTTATAGCACATTTCAGGAACAGTATGTTTTAGTTAATTGTGTTAGTATATTACACGTGGTGAAATGTAAGCACTAGCACCTAGACAAAAATTAACTCTTTCTGCTTTCTTAATACCATTGAACTGAGGAGACTGAGCATTGTACAATGTGCCGGTCAAAGCCTCTTTATTACTCACATGGATCTCCATAGATCACATTGTCCCCCTAGGAGGAAGCTATAAACATCGAGAAGCTGTGCAAGAATCCATATCTGTTACGATTCCAATCAGATCCCTGAAATGTTTTCTACGGCGGTGCTGCGGTAGTCTGAAATAGTTTCAAAATATTCCCAAACAGCTGACTCGACCCAAACATTATGCCCTTTAATTAATAACACAAGACTGCACAAATAGTCTTAAATGTCCAGTGGTCTTTTCAAATGCTGTCATATTTTAAATTGCATGTTGTATGACACATAATTTACTAATTTCAATGACATTTTCGTATTAAAGCCACCTCTTGTCCATAGCGGAGGTAAGTCGTACTTTAAGTCTATAGAAGAATTTCGTCTTGGTATCGATTGATTTCAGCCGTTAGTTAACTAAAAGTGATGACTTTCAAAAGTAGAAGTACTTGTAATATTTAGTGAGCTATTGAGCTGCAAATGAAAACTAAGATTGATAAGGAACCAACTTAAATATTTTCCTTTTATTTCTAAGTCTGCTAAATGTATCATGATGGAAAATACCTAATTAACATGTCTAGAGACTGGTTTTTTCACCTCTTGTACTTGCCAGTTATAACAGGGTCTGTGACTTAATCCAGAAAAATGGCTCGGATTGGACATGGGCATCACTTGTGTGGAGAAGTAGAAATTTGTTTCTAAATATTCTTATTAAATTTTCTTTGCACTGTTATAAAAAAAAGTAATAGTCTGATAGTTACAAGAGTTCAGTCTTCTAAAAATATAAACTTTTAATACTTATCATTTTACAAAGTGAGATACAAAAGGACAATCACTAGGCAAATTTTAAAAATAATACTCTGACCCATACCTGCAGCCATGTGCCTGGTCAACCACCCTTCAGCAATAGCCAACCTCTACAAATCAAACTTGCAGGAAATCAGAACATTGTCTCTGCTAACAGCTCAGGAGGTTAATCAATGACAAAATGGCATTTAATAATAGTTTATCTAGTTTTTATCACTTCTTCCAACTTAGAACCAACCAAAGAAAGTGAAAAACCTTCCCCTTAACCTGTCACAGGGGATTCCCTGTGTGCCTTTGAGTCTCTGTTAAGACACAAAGAACAGAAGTTGACTCCCTGACTATGGAAAGCTCTGAGTAAATGGAATTTGCTTGTTCTTATTTGGTCAGTCTTCATTTATTTCCATATGGGTAACCCAGATGATACTTTAAATTTATTTATTTATTTATTTATTTATTTATTTATTTATTTATTTAGTGCAGATTCTCACTACATAGTTCAGACTCAGTGATCCTCCTGTCTCAGCCTTCCCAGCACTGGGATTACAGGCATGCCCCACCACCCCTGGTTTTGCTGGCCAGCTCAGAATCAAACCTGAGTCCTTGTGCTTGCCAGGCAGGCACTTAGACTGCTGAGCTATCTCACTAGCCCACGCCATCTCTCTCCCCACCCCCCAGTGATAGTTCAGAGATAAATGCAAGTGCTAAAATATATTTCATGTAGTTGAAGGAAAAGACTGTGAGAGTTTATGTCCTGGTAGAGCCTAGCCCCTGGAACAATAGAGGGTCTATGTTGTTCTGCATAAGCTATTCCCAAGATGCCATTTGTTTATATAAAAACAGACTTTCCAGGAAAAGAAAGTAAAGGACAGAATTACTGTCAATGATTATGAAACTGATTTCTCAGTAATTTGCACTTCTGGCTTCATTTATTGGAGAAATACATATCATTTTAATTATTATTCTTACTTCCAAGTATAGATGTTCTTCAACCTGTGTCCCAGTAAACCCATCATAAGTTGAAAATTTTGTAACTTGAAAATGGCTTTCATGTACCTAACTACTAAACACCTTATCCTCAGAACACAGAACACAAGAGAGTATTGTACCACATATTACTAATGTAGAAAATGATCAATATTCAAAATTTGAAGTAAGGGTTCTACTGAATGGACATTGTTTTCACACCACTGTAATGTTGGAAAAAATATAAGCCAAACTATGCTAAGTCAGAAATACTCTGTACTAACTAGATTTGGCTTGGATATTTTGTTACTTTCCTTTTGTTTTGGCGGGTTGCTTTTTTAATGAGGGGGACACCTCATTGCATTCCTAGGGCTAAATTTATACTCCTAGAATCAAACAAATCTCCTGCCTCAGCCTCCCATGCTGATAGTATAGGCATGAACCCCCACTGCAGGCTCTAAATACACCAGATGAACATTATCTCATTTCATCTGGGATATAGTTACTCAGTTCTTTCTTCAAAGAAAATTCTTAAGAGTCAAAGGTTATGTATGTTCTTGCAAATGGAGAAAGGGCCCTATTCCCCATCCCACCCCAGTGCTCAAGCAATGAAAGAGAACTTCAGTGTCTAAGCTTTTCCCTTTCTCAGTCTCCAGGTTTTGTTTCATCCTTACCTAGTTTCATCCATTGTTAATTTGCATGGAGTTCTAGAACCGTAACAGTGATATATACTAAGCCATAGCTAGTAAATTAGTATGTTGACCAGAAGTTAATGCTTAACTTTTAGAAAACTGGTCAAATTTTATTTATTCTGTTACATTGAATAAAACGTATATGTATTTTTATTTTATTTTCTGATCCCAAAGCATTTTAAGAATCATGAAGTGACCTGGAATTTCCATGGGGAATACCAATTACCACTTTATAAGTGGTACAGAAGTAAGTTTCAATTTGGTCCAAGTAAAAGGGGTTTTCTAAGATATTCTTTTTAAAGAAAAATTTTAAGATGCCACCAACTTCTACTACTTTCAACAGGACTCAAGACACTATTTGAGGATAAAAATATCTTGATTACCCAAGTCTAGAGACTGCAGTACAAAATGTGAGTGCTTATTTTCTCCTTAATGGGCATACCTCAGATGCTATTGAGGGTCATAAAAGACATAAATGTCTGTCTTTTCTATCACTAGGATTTTTACAACAGGAGATCTTTTAATGGGACATGAAATAATCCCTTCCTAATGAAGCTTATTGTATATTTCTAATTAGTTTATCTGGTCTTCAGTGATTTTTTTTTTTGTTTCTTCCATTTCATTTTTATGATGAGGTAACAAAATTCAACATAATACTCTGGACAAGGATATGCTGTCAATTTATATAATGGCACCTTAATATTTTCCACATCATTCTCACTCCTCTTCCAGTGACTTATTTTTAGCCCTGTTGCACATTGAGCAAAGCTCACGATCTTTTTCTTGGAAGGTTATGGCTAATTCAATATCCATCACTGTGTATGATTAGCCTAAATTGTTCTTTCAGATGTGCATCACCTCACACTTGCCTGTTTCAAATTTCACCTTCATCATATTGTCCAATTACCTAGTTTTGTTAAGTCTTACTGGAATCCCTGGTAGTCCTTATTGGGCTAGAAATGTAGGGTCATTAAATAATATCATTCTTTTATTCACCTCATTTTATAAATGGTTAATAAATATATTCAACAACCAAGATTTTTTCTGCTACAGCTCTCCAGGGCATTCTATTAACCTCACTCTGCATCCACAACTGAACCCGACCCCTTCTCTCAGAGCTTTTTCCTTGTCTTTTTAGTCTTTGGTCTGCCTTTTTGCTCTGGGGCTACAATGATAAAGTTTTGCTATCAGCTGCTTGGAAGATAAATTATCAAAATATCCATAGGGTCAAAAATCTCATCTGCTGTCATGGCCATGGTCCTATAATCAAAACCTAGGTACCAGCCAGTGTACACAAAACTGTAGCCCCCAAGTCTTTGTTGATGCACCAGTTTGCATTTTGCTTTTGTCCCTCTCTCTCCCTCCTATACTGTCTTTCTCTATTCCTTCCTGTCATCTTGCTTTAGTTATGTTATATGAGCAAAAGGCTTCTTTTCTTGTAACTGACTATACGTCTTCTGGGTTCTTCCTATGTTTCATGACTTTGGATTTATCATCTGCCCACCTTGCCTCCATATCTTTTTATAACAGTAATTAGATTTAACTGAAACATCCCATTGTTTTAAGGTGGTTTATGCTTCATGAAAAGTATATTATTTACCTTCTTCTATGGAAACAATGCATCTTTCTTTCTTTGTTTCTGTTTATTGTATTTTTTTTTTTTTTAGGTAAGAGTCTACAGGGTGTTCAGGGTCTCACTCTAGATCAGACTCTAGTGATCCACCTGTTTACAGCCTCCCAAGAGCTGGGATTACAGGCGCATGCCTCCATGACCAGCCTCAACTGCTGTCTCAGCGCACCCCGGTGGGGGAGCCAGCATGGCAGACCTGGGGATTGAACTCCCGTCCCCTCTCACAGGTGCTTTAATCCACCGAACTATTTGGCCGGCTCAATGCATCTTAAAGAACAAAATTTCAATGTTATTTTAAGAAAAAATTTTATAATATTGAGTAATTCAGAATGAAGAGTCATTTAAATTCATTCTTCCGAACTTAACTATACAATGAAATAAAATGTGAATTAAGCAGTTGGTTATTTATTCCCATGATATAGTTTGACTTGAATATTACTTTCCAGCAGGACATCTTTATGGAAAACCAGGAGGTGGGGGAGGTGGAATACTGTTTGGCTATATATATATATATATATATATATATATATATATATACTAGGAATTGAACTCTGGAACCTTGTACTTTCCAAGCAAGCACTTGTGCCTCTGAACTATATTCCCAGGCCTGGATTTCTATAAATATACATTTTTAATTCAATTTCAATGTGCGTTAAGCTTTTCTGATTTTAACTATTCAGAATTCTACACCACAACCATGACTAGCATAAGCCCCTTCAGATCTTCCCAAATAAACCCCAGAATGCCTCTTGAAGTGCTGTCATAGGGGTTGTGTCACTTTAATCATACAACTTCCAGCTTCAAATAGCACATATCGTGATAAATTACATTTGTTTTCAGATTCTAGCAGAGTTAAAAGATTCAAGAAAAGTAAGATGTTATCTGGACAGGACATCCATTTGAAAACACACATGGCACTTCTGATGATCCTGAAATGGGTGGTGATAAACCCCTTCACAGTATGAACTTGTCTGTCTCGTTTGTCATTAAGTAAAACAAAGTGCATAGAAGCAATTAAAGACTGTCCTTTTAAATTAGGAAAATAATTCAAGTGCAGATAAACCATCGGTGGGAAAACTCATGGTTCTCAACTATCCTTCCAAACTTAAAATCAAGAGTTAAGTGCCATACCCAGATGTTGCAGGCTAATATGTACCTGTTACTTCCAGCTGTGATGTTTTGTGAAGGCCTCCTTAATAGGTGCTTTATTTTTGTATTGTTTTAGAGAAATGGTCATTCACTAGCTTTATTACTACTAGTGTAAGTCAATTAATTTAGATTGTACAAAGTAGAAAAAATCAGGGCTGGCCAAATAGCTCAGCAGATTCAAGCTCCCACACACAGGCAAGGGACTGGGGGTTCAATCTCCGATCCTGCCATGCCAACTCCTCCCCTAGGGCACACTGAGACAGCAATTGACACTGGGCATGGTGGCACGCACCTGTGATTCCAGCATTTGGGAGGCTGTAAACAAGTGAATCCCTGAGTCTGATCTAGTAGTGAGACCCTGAACAACCTGTAGACCTAAAATACAGAAAAAAAGTAGGAAAAAAATCAAATTAAGCCATTACAGCAGACCCCAAAAAGATGAACTTCTCAGAGTTAGATAATAACTTGAGAGAAGATGCCAGTTCTTCACTTAGTTTTACAAATTTGATTCAACAGTTTCTATACTAAATTAGCCAAGCTATGTCTTGACCATTCATTTGTTCATTCAACAGTTTATTGATTGTCATTATATTATGCACAGCTAGGTTAGGTAGAAATATTATAGAGAGTCAGACAGGGATAAACCCTTGAAGGAATCAGTATGAAAGATAAGAACACATTACAAGTATGGCTGGAGGCACATTTGTTGAAGGTCAGATCACAAGATCTACATACCACCCCAAAGGATGAGCAATATACTATAATCCATATTCTAAATAGGTATCAGACACCTGATGGGGGGGGAGTAATTAGGACCTTCTGACTCATCTCTTCCAAAACAGGTGCTTATTTTTCTGTGTACACTTGCTACATGACTTGCTTCTGCATTATCAACATTACCTAAGCTTCTTTACGTTTAATCCTATTGGTTGATCACAGTTTTGTCCCACATTGTACTCACCTCATGATTTCATATCCATCTCATAATTTTGCTCTAATAAAACTTACTTTGAGAAGTCGGCTCAATGGCAACCTATTTTCAGGCCCCCTTCAGGAGCTGTCTCTCCCTCAATAAAATTTCCTACTTTTCATCTCCATTGTTCCTACAGTTCATTCTTCAGTTCTGGGAAATACAAACTCAGTGTATCAGACATCTAGCAAGTTGGGAGTTAAATTTACTTCTCTGATAAAAGTTGGAGACCTTATATCAATAATAGGACTTTTTTGATATATGTATATATATAATCATAAAGATAAAAACCAATGTCATAGTTTAACAAACATCCACCTTTAGGACTTGAACTTTGTCTGGGTTTCCTCATCCTAATTTTCTTTTGATGTTTCTAGGACTTCCAAGTATTCCAAAGATGATTACCATACAGAGAATAGTGGATAAATGTTTAATTTTCCCTTGTTGGGTTTTCCTTTGCTTTCTCCACCTCTTTTGTGGAATGTGTAGTCACTCCAACCAAAGCACCCAGAATGTAAAATGCAACAGCATGGAGAACATGTTTTGGATTTGGCTACCCCCCAAAAGCTTTAACAGTCACTGAAGATATTCAAATAAAAACCTGGCTTTATGTCATCCATTCCTGGCTTCAAGATCCCTGAAATTATCAGTTCTAGTGAATTTATATTTTCAAATCTATCTTGTGAATTGGAAAGTGTTTTACCATCAGTAAATTCTTCTTTAATCACAAAGTCCTATTGAGTCTCAGGTATCATCTCTAAAAGATGGAGAGAAAGAGGAAAAAGGCAACATTCTAAGTTAATACTCTCTATGTTGCTGGATAACAAGTAGGCAAATTCACTTTCCCTTTATTTTAGCAGAAACCTTTTATTACATTTTTGTTTCTAATTTGAGTTGAAAACATAGAAATAGTATAAATTGTTGCTGCTTATTAAGCAGGATTTTGTGAGAGTTCCTTTGTCATACTAAGACCTTTTAATTTTATTTTAACTCGAGAAGTTTCTGGTCTTTTTTGTCATGTCAGAATTTTATCATTTATTCTACAAATAATAAATTATTTAGTTACATTTTGTCATATGAAATATATGAAACTACAATACTCTTGCATTTGAAGAGAATGTTCCCACTGTTTTCTGAACATTAAGATGTTAGCATTTACATTACTCGCAGAGACCTGACTAAAATTGGTCTCTCTATGGAAGCCACCCTTTTGTCCCTAGTAACCACCATCTCAGAGTCCAAGCTGGGTCTATGCATTGTTTCTCTCAACTATTTGTTTCCTGGTCTCTGGCTATTTTAGTCATCTCTGTCTTTAAAAACCCAACTCAAACCTACTTCCCCAAAATGGGGAATGAAGAGGAAGAAGAAAAGAAGCAAGAGCAAAGGAAAAGTTTTTAAAGTTTATTACTGAGGCATTGTTGAGTAGCTAGGAATCACATTGAGTTCATGCTTTTTTGTTTGTTTGGTGGGTTGGTTGTTTGGGGTTTTTTGGGGGGGTTGTTTTGTTTTGTTTTGTTTGTATTTTAGTAAGGATCCACAGGGCCCGCAGAGTCTCACTAAGTAGATCGGACTCATAGTGATCCACCTGTGTTCAGCCTCCCAAGAGCTGGGATTACAGGCATGCGCCACCATGCCCATTCTCAATTGTGGTCTCAACATGCCCTGGGGGCGGGACTGGCACCACAAGCCAGAGATTGAACTTCCGACCCCTACGTCTGCCTAAGCAGATACTTTAATCCACTGAGCTATTTGGCCAGCCCTGACTTCATATTTTTGGACTTGCTGGAATTTCTTCAAAAGAATACCCAGGATCCCTGAAAGAAGCCACTGGGTCTCTAACTACTCATTACTATATTTATGCAAAGGGTCCTGAAGCAACTATTCCCGAACACTTGGTTACAACCTCTTGTTCTTCTTTTAAGAAAGGTGGAGAAAGGAGGAGGAGCTGGGCAGTGAAGAATGGGGACAAAACATATTAAATGGACCTTGTCATTTAAAATCCTCAAAGAATGTTTTGGTTCTGATACTCTGAAATTATTATTCATTCCTTTAAGAATTACTTTTCAAATAAAAAGATAAACCTGTAGCAAATCATCCCACTTATTTTCCAAGACTTTAGCACAAATTCTTACTCAATGAAACCATTAAAAAGTATGTAAAGCAACACAGAAACTGGGCATGATGGCACACATCTGCAATTGCCATACTCTGGGAGGCTATGACAGAAGGATAGTAAATCTGAGCCCACCATGACTGACTTAGCAATTTATTTTATTTATTTTTTTTAATATTTGATTTTATTTATTTATTGTGTGTGTGTGTGTGTGTGTGTGTGTGTGTGGCCAGCTCAGCCCACAAGGGGGCGGGGCTGGCTGGCATGTGGTGCTGGGGGACTGAACCACGGTCCCTGTGCTTTGCTTGGCTTAGCTTGTTCTAAGTAGGTGCTTTAGACCACTGAGACATCTCACCAGGCCTTACTTAGCAATTTAGAAAAGCCCTGCCTCAACATTTTAAAGAAGAGATGGGTTGGGAATGTAGCTCAGTAGGTTCAATCCCCTATACCACTAAAAAATGTATATAAGAACTTCTAACTATGATATGAAGCTTTAATGATATAAACTATGTCAAAAAGGCTCTCCACAGATACAGAAATGATCATATCTTTACTAAGACCCTATAGAACTGCAGCAAAATTCCTCTCAAAACAACAGAGAAGGTGAATGATGTCTCACTCAACTCATTTGCTCCAATTTTCTGACCAGCCATGTGGCTGAACCCTCACCCTCACCCTTCTTAGATGTTTGGATCAAGACCCAATGGGCAGAATCTGTGATCCAGAAATAGCACCTCAAGGTATCTGTGTCATGAAGTAAACTACTTTATATCCCTTTTAGACCCTCAAACACGATTGGTTTTATTGTGTGTGAATTCATCTCACAAACTGCAAAGTGAAAAGTAATAGAGTTGTTTTTCTTGGGTTTCACTGAGTGAGTTAAAAAAAAGTACTGAACAGTTAAGCAATAAGTTTCAATGACAATATGAACAGTAAGAACAAAAATTAATCAATAAAGTATGTTTTTTAAATGATCTATATTTTTTTTAAAAAAAGAAACACTTCACTATTTAAAGTTGCAAGTAAAGTACAAAAACTCTTTGCAAGGTTTTCTGTAGTCCTAACCCTGTCCAGCAAAGGTTAGTTGTTCTTTTTTTAGTGTTAGGTTACTTGCAAAAGAAACTAAAAGGCTCTATGTAGGTTTGATGGTAAACTCATTAGACAAGAGAATTCTGGATGCCTGGTGAAGACTGGAGGAGCTGAGCCATTAACTCACTTCAGTTCAAAGATCCCAAATATCTAGTACATTGAAAATAAATATTTTCAGGACAAAAACTATATAAAATATGCATAAAATATGATAATTTTGGCTGAGTTAAAAACTATACTGATATTGATTACGTCCAACAATGTGGACACACCTCTACAAACCCAGGATCTTCTATCTTTAATTTTTGATGAATGCAAGATTCTCTCTTTAAGGGCTGGCAGTATAGCTCAGTGGACTAAGTGCTTGCTTAGGTAAGCGCAGGGGCCAGGGCTCAATCCCTGGCTCTGCATGC
>NW_004524662.1:9719191-9763828 GCF_000260255.1 Octodon degus | reverse complement strand
GGTTATATCTTGTCGATTCAGTTGTGGTAATTTGTACCTTTCCAGGAATCTGTCCATTTCATCTGTGTCTTCTTTTCTGTGAGAGTAAAGATTCTCAAAGTAGCTATTGATAATCTGAATTTCGACTGGGTCTGTGGTGATTACACCTGCTTCATTCCTTATTGCTTGTATTTCAATTTTTTCTTTCCTCTTTTTGATGAGGTTGACTAGGGGCTTATTGATTTTATTTAATATTTCAAAGAACCAGATTTTTGCTTTGTTAGTTCTTTGAACTGTTTTCTTCGTCTCAATTTAATTAATTTCTGCTCTAATCTTTATGATTTCTTCCCATCTTTGGGCTCTGGGTTTGGTTTGCTCTTCCTTTTCTAGTTGTTGGAGGTGCAGCATTAGCATGTTTATTTATTTTCGTTCTGTTTTTCTGATGTGTGAGTTCACAGCTATGAATTTCCCTCTGAGAACTGCTTTCATTGTATCCCATAAATTCTGACAAGTAGTACTTGAAATTTCATTGAATTGTAGATATTGTTACATTTCTTGTTTAATTTCATCTGTGACTCATTGGTTGCTGAGTAGGGTGTTGTTTAATTTTCATGTATTTAGGGTTTTTTTCTGGTTTCTTTTGTCATTTATTTCCAGTTTCATTGCACTGTGGTCAGATAATGTGCATGGGAGAATTCCTGTATTCTTGCATATACTTAAGCATGACCTATGGACCAGTATGTAGTCTATTTTAGAAAATGACCCATATGCAGCTGAGAAAAATGTATATTCAACTGTGTTTGAGTAGAACACTCTGTATGTGTCCACCAAGTCCATTTGTTTCATACTCTGGTTCAGTTCTGTTATTTCTTTGCTAAGTTTTTGTCTAGTTGACCTATTTTTTTGGCATAAGGAGGTGTTAAGCTCACCTGTTAAGATTGTGGTAATGGATAATAGATTTTTCATGTCCATTAAGATTTGTTTTACATAGCTTGGTGCTCCCATGTTTGGTACATACGTATTTATGAGTGTTACCTCTTCCTCTTGTATTTTTCCCTAACCAGTATATAGTGGCCTTCTTTATTTCATTTTATCATTCTTGGTTTGAAGCTGAGACTGTCTGAGAGCAGGATTGCTACACCTGCTTTTTTCTGAGGTGCTGGGGCATATAGTATTGTGTTCCATCCTTTGACTTTCAGCCTATGAATTTCATTATGAGTTTTTTATATACAGCATATTGTTGGATTCTGTTTCCTAATCCACGGTGCCAGTCTATTTCTCTTAATTGGTGAATTGAGTCCATTTACATTGATGATTAGAATTGAGATGTATTGAACTTATGTTTGACATGTTATTTACCAGCTCTTGTTTACTCCTTTTTCTCCTGTGTTTAATTGTTCGCCTATTTAGTTGGTTGTTTCTCATTTGTGGAGTTCTGATCATTTTGGTCCCTGTCTAGAGTATCTTTCAGGAGCCTGTGTAGGGTTGGCTTTGTCATCATGAAATTCTTTAGTTGTTCTTTGTCATGGAAGTATTTCACTTCTCCACCAAACTTGAAAGAGAGTTTTACATGATATAGTAGTCTGGGCTGGAATTTGTTTTCATAGAGGACTTGAAGTACTCTGCTCAATGCTCTTCTTGCTTTCGTGGTTTGTGAAGAGAAGTTGGCTGTAATTCTGATGGGTTTTTCTTTGAATGTGATCTGCTTCTTTTCTCTAGCAGCTTTCAGTATATTATTCTTGCTCTGGATTTCTAGGATCTTGACTATTATATGTCTCCGTGTGTTTTTTAATTGGGTTGATGTTACTTGTTGTTCTGTATGCTTCAGTTACCTGAATGTCAGATTGTTTCCTCATATTTGAGAAGTTTTCTGCTATTACTTTTGCCCATACTTTTTTAATGTCATTTGTATTGACTCCTTCTTTCTCATTGGTACCTATTGTTCTTCTTTGCATCATCTCACAAGTGATGAATTATATTTTCCTGTATCTTAGTTGATTTTAAAAGATCTTTTCTTACCTTTTCACTAGCTGCACCAGCATCTTCAAGATGTGAAACTCTATCTCCTTTTTCCTCAAACAGTTTTGCAAGCTTGTGATTGGGATTTTAAGTTCCTCTATATCTCTTTGACTCTGCTTCATGCGATCTATTTCTTTTCTGTATTGTTCATTCAAGGAATCCATCATTTTTCTAATCTCTATTTTTTTTATCAATGTCTTCTTTAGAAGTAGTTATTAATTCTTTTACTGCAGAGTTTTTTCACACTGGATTTCCTCCCTATGTTTCTGTATTTTATTCTTTACTTCAGATGCTATGAGTTCAGAGATTTATTTTTTTATTTCAGAAATTAATTCTGCTCTGAGTTCCTCTATACCTTTCTGCTGTTGCTTATTTACGTTCGACGCCATGAATTCATACATTTCAGCTAAGCTAGTGTCATCTGCACTTGTTCTAGGTGGGCATTGGGTTTCCTCCGTATGTTTCTGCTGGGGGGCTGCGGAGTGGGGGGGTCCCAAGGGTGTTGAAGAGAGTCTCACTCACTCTGCGCGCCTGGGTTTGAACTGGCCAGGTCTTGCAGGCGCAGGGTAGCCAGAAGCTTCCCACACACTCACCTGCAATTTTTTTTTTTTTTGTCAAGAATTTCCAGTTTCACTGCACTATGGTCCAATGATATGCATGGAATAATTTCAGTTACTTAAGCATGTTCTATATGCTAGTGCATGTTCTATTTTAGAGAACGTCTTCTGTGCAGCTGAGAATGTACTCTAATGTTGTTAGGTGGAACACGCTGTAAAAGTCTATTCCTGGTTAGGCAGAGCACATCAGCTAAGGTTTAATCCCTAGTGTGCCATGCTTGCCCTGCCCCCAGGGTGCACTGATATGGTGATAGAGACTGGGCACCGTGTTGAGTGCCTGTAATCCCAGAGCTTGGGAGGATGAAAACAGGAAAATCATTATGAGTACAACCTATGTAGTGAGACCCTGTGGACTCTGTACTAAATACATTTTTAAAAATTTAAGTCTATTAGCCCATTTCTTCACAAATTTTTTCTTGTTCTTTCTTTGTTGATATTTTTGTCTGGTTGATCTACCTTTTTGTGACAGTGGGGTGTTGAAATCCCCTGTTATGATTATATTACTGCATGCTTGATTTTTTGATGTCTGTTAAAATTTGTTTTATATAGTTGACTGCTCCTGTATTTGGTGCAGGTATATTTATGATTTTTAGCTCTTCCTCTTGCATTTTTCCTCAAACAAGTATGTAGAGATTTTTTTTATATCTTTATACATTCTTGGTTGGAAGCTCACATTGTCTACAACCAGAATAACTTCCCTTGCTTTTTTCTGGGTTCCTGTGCCATGGAGTATTGTTTATCTTCCTTTGACCGTCATTCAGTGAATTTCCTTTTGAATTAAATATGATTCTTATATGCAGATGTTGTTGCATTTTATTTCTTGATACATTTTGTCAGTACGCTTTTTAGATTGGCAAGCTGAGGCCACTTCCATTAATGGCTTTTCTGATACATATTGGCTTATCTCTGTCATGTTATTTTCCTGCTGTGGGTTGCCTACTCATCCCCTCTCTTTAATTGCTTACACTGCTTGATGGTTCCTTTTTGATGTTGTTCTTGAATAACATCATCCCCTGTTATGATTGTTTTACTGCATACTTGATTTTCTATGTCTGTTAAAATTCGGTCATTTTTGTTTCTTTCTAGAATATTTGTCAGTACGCTTTGTAGGGTTGGTTTGTTGGTCATGAATTTCTTCAGTTGTTTTTTGTCATGGAAGTCTCTTATTCCTCTATTAATTTTGAAAAATAGTTTTGCAAGATATTCATTCTGGGTTGGAAGTTGTTTTCTTTCAGAACTTTAAATACTTCAATCCAAGCTCTTCTTGTCTTGATTGCTTGTGTTGAGAAATCTGCCATCTTTGGATGGGCTTTCCTTTATAGGAGATCTGATTCTCTTTTCTAACAGCTTTTAGTATTCTGTTCTTTTGCTGAATTTCTGGGATCTTGATTATTCTGTGTCTGCACATGTATTTCTTTTGGTTATGGCTAATTGGAATTCTATATGCCTACCTATTGTGTGTTAGATTCTTTCTCCATGTTTGGGAAATTTTCTGGTACTACTTCTGTAAATAATCTTCTTATATCATTTGTTTTGACCTTTACTGTTTCATTAATACCTGTCTTATATTTTTCCTTGCAGTTATTGAATTGTTATTTCCTAGTTCTTTGTTATTTTTAAGAGATCTTTCCTTTCAGAATCACTAGCTGTAATACTGTCTTCAAGATCTGCAAATCTGTCTTCAGTTTTTTTCAAGTGATTTTGTCAGCCTTCAATGGAATCTTTAATTTCTTGGATATACATTTCAGTCTGTTTCATGCATTCTAACTCTTTCCTGTATTGTTCCTTCAATATTTCATCATTTTTCTATTGTCCTGTATTTGCTTATCTTCTTTAGATATGCTAAGCAATTCTTTCATTACTGTTGTCACTTCCTTTTTTACCTGAGTAATTATTTCTGATGTTATGTCTTTACTTCAATTGCTATTGTTTCAGAAATTTCAAGTGTGTGACTCCCAAGTTTTTCCATGTCAGTGTCTCATGGACTTGCTCTGGATAGGCTGGAAGTCTGAGATTGCATATTCCTCCTTCATTTTGACATTTTTATTTCCAAAAAAAAAATGGTTTGGTTTGTTTTCTATGATGATTCCTCTGAGTTTTGGTAATAGGTAGGTATATATCACTAATATCAAGGCCTCTCCTGGAATAGTGTGTATTTCATGGATATCTTCTGTGTGTAGCCAATTCTTCATTTTTGTCTGTCCCAAGATGTCACCTTCCCAGTTAATGAAGAGTGGGATGTTGGTTTCCATTTGACTCAATACCCAGTCAGTTTCTCTTTGACTCAGTTGGGTTATAGTGAGGTTATTATCACCAGAGTTTCCCAATATTGTTACACAAGGAAGAACAACAGATTACTACAGATATGGCATCCTAGCTATAGTATTACAGTTAGCAAGAAGCACAGTTTAGAAACTGATCAACTATGGTAACTATTGATTTTGTACTTGAGACCATAGGAACAAAGTCTATAGTTATTTAAAAGAACCAATCATAAAACTATAATGCATGTAAATTGTTTTCCCTTGTTAGAGTGGATTTACCCTACGTTCCACTGGAAAACTCAGCTTCTGTGTCCCAAGTGCTTCCTGCGCTGGCTGTCCAACCCACAGTGTAGCACTATGGGCCAGGCACCAGGGTTCCTCTAGACCAAGGTTCCCAAGGCTCACCTTTGCTCTCTTGATGGTGGGGAGGATCACAGGGCAGAATTTACTCCTCTCAGGAAGCTCATCAAAGCTCCCAAAATTCACCATGCTCAAATATGAATACTAAAAGAAATACCATTTCCTTCTGTTAAAGTATTCTGGTTAAAGTAGATTTCTTTGGTTTGGTTTAGCTTGGTTTTCACTCTGTGTGTGTGTGTGTGTGTGTGTGTGTGTGTGCACGCGCGCGCATGTGTGTGGTTTATTCTTTCAGACTTGGAAAGTGAAAATGTTGGATATCAAAATGGCTAAGAAGCATTCATTTTAAATGCCAAGTTGAGGAAAAACTAGCCATGGACTTTTTTTAAAAAAGTATAAAAGCTGGATGCCATTGTCTCATTAAGAAAACTACAAAGGATTCTAAATTCAATTCTAGCACTGAAGTATTTGAAAGCAAATTGTATGTCATGTTTGACTCATCAGATACAATATCTGCTCTTCACTTGTATGCTGGACATGAAGTCTGTCCTGAGCCAAAAAGGTTCTCTTAATGTTAATTTTGTTTTGTACATATCATATATATTTAATGGCTATGATATTAATCTTACATCTTCCTTTTATTTATTGCAAAGTCTATTAAAAATGGTATTGGAAGAAAGTTGGCAGTTAGAAGGCCTTTAAATGCCAATTATAATAACAAACAATAATTAAGATGAACCGGCACCACTAAAGCACTCTTAAATTAATTTAATCTTTTGAGTATATTAAATTAATATTATGTGTTTTGTGTTCTATATTACATGTGTATATACATATGTCTACTAATGACATACATTATTATCTCTATTTTTTAGATGAATATGTATGCTGCCAAAGTGAGCACTCTTCCAGTTCCATCCATACTGTGATATATGTCTTTCATTTTCATATATATATATATATATATATATATATATATATATATATCTTAACAAATTTCTCATGCCCTAAATACAATTTCTCTATGATGACAGTATTAGGGTTTGGGGACATACCAAGCTGGACCTTACATATATCTGGGTGGAAAACAGAACAGAGGATCCCTAGGGAAGGAACTCCTGATGATACTCTTGAAGACAGGTACACCATTGCCACTAGTTTAGTGCAGTCACCTCTCAAGGAAATAAAAATGTCTTCTGCTTCAGGTAACTGACTTTTAAGCACACTGATAACGAACAATCTTGTTAATCAAATAAGTATAAGTGATTTCAAAGACTGTGGCACTTTCAATAACTTGCTGAAGCCAAGAGAATATAAGAATTTCAAATATTTTAAAGTTTTGCTGTCATCTCAGGAAAGCAGTGCTGGTTTTATATGCTTTAAGCCAAAAATCTTTCCAGATTCCCAAGGTTGGGGGCTGTTTCCCTCAGCAACTGTCCTGCCCAAGACCTGTTGGCAGCAATTCCAGGACCAGGCCTGGGACCAAGATACTCTTTTTCTACCCAAGTCTTGATAGAACACTTTAAATTATAACTGCCCCAGCAATGAGTTTCTCAGTGACAAAACAAATGGAAGAAAAAGCAAGCCTTAGTGGGAAAATATGCACGTATTAAAGCAGAGCAGTAAGTGTGAGAGTACTAAATCTGGATATTTTTATCAGAGTTTATCAACCTGTAATCCACCAATTTAATCATCATATTGTGATGGGAGGGCATTATTGTTAGCTTTATTGGAATATCAAACCTGTTTCCTTCTTAGTACCAGACAGAAACAAAACCAATGAAATAGATCTAAGTAAAACTCTGTTTCATCTATCCTGGAGAGGTAAAATGATGGATTTAGGGAAAAGTTGGGTTACTTCAAGACCATTTTCAACTTCTCAAACCAACACACAACTGGATCATGGTACCAGCATGGGAAACAGCACTGTCTCTGGATGAATGTAGTCAAAGAACTCTAATCTCTTCAAAACATGCCATTTACTTGATGACCAATCTAAAATTTGAGCAAAGTGTGTCTTGGGAGAATGAACTCATTTGCCTCATTTGCTGGGCTTGAGTTCTTGTGTTTTAGTCAATGTTTCTTTTTGCTAGATTAAATGACATGCTCTGCAAGTTAGTCCTTTGTGCCTTTGAAACATCAGAGCTGGTATTCCGCGTTGGCAGTAGTTTAGCCATGCATACTCTGCACAGCTAACATCCTCTCTGAGCCCTCAGAGCTAGCACCTGAGCTAACCACTTAATGGCTATTTTGAATATCATTCCTCTTTGCCTAACATCACTATCCATGCTCACTTTCACTATTGTGCTCATTGTTGAGACAGATGCACTTGATAGGAGATCCACAGAATTGATTGTTAACTGCCTGCATTTTAGTCTCAACTCCTTCTCTTATCTAGCTGTGTGACTAATTTCTGGAAACCAGTTTCCTGATCTGTAAAGCAGAGTGTTCACTTCAGCAGCACATATATTCATCTGTAAAATAGAGATAATCTATGTCATTAGTAGGTATATGCATGTATATAACACAAAAACATAATATTAATTTAATCTACTCAAAAGATTAAATTAATTTGTGAAGAGTGCTTTAGCGGTGCTAATTCATCTTACTCAGCCATTGTTTGTTATTATAATTGGCACTTGAAGCCTTCTTACAACCAACTTTCCTCCAATACTATTTTTTAAAACCTTTGCAATAAATAAAGGGAAGATATAAGATTAATTTCATAGCCATTATAGATTACATGATGTATACAAAACAAAATGAACTTTAAGACAACCTTTTTGACTCAGGACAGACTTCACCTCCTGCCTACAAGTGCAAAGCAGATATTGTATCTGGTGAGTCAAACATGACATACAACTTGATTTCTTTTTTTTTACAACTTGATGTCAAATATTCAATGCTAAATAGATTGACTTGTATTTTCTGGTGAAATTCTTTAATCTTTGCTTATTTGAAATTCTTTAATCTTTGCTTATTTGGTTTTTACATACCATAACTCTTTATAGAAATTTGAGAGCTAGTGCCTTCCATACTGTGATACATGTCTTCTAGGTTAAATGAAGGCATTTACTGAATGTTCCCTAAGTAATGGACAATATTATAAGTGCTTTATGTGTATTAACTCCCTTAATTATCCTAATAAATCTTTGAATTACTATTCCCACATTATAGAAGACTGAACTAGCCCACAGGAATAATTTTCAATTTACCATAATTACACCTAACAATATTAGACCTGAAATTTGACCTAAATTATCTGGCCCTTACACTCTACACTTAAAAGTGTACAACTTCTCTTTAGGGTAAAACACATAAATACTTTGCTAGTCTACTTTAAATTTATGATTGTTATGGTAGATCTGAAATAACAATTGAATTAACAGTTTAACCCAAATGGATACCTACCATTGATTCTTTTTGCAAAGGGTGTTCCAAATGTGTTTTGAATTGGGTGTAAAAGTACTTGAAATATATTTTAGAAATAAAAAAAGATGACCCATGAAAATACAACAGGTAAGACTTTTCAAAAGGAACAGAACCCACTCCAGCAAGGTGTGCTTTCTTGGTTTACTAACGACATCCTTGAAAAATATCACAAGTATGATTTGCATCCACTTAGTTCATGTAGCTTTCCATATTGATATTTCAATTTATTTTTAAAGTAATACTAGTTTAAATTTTAATAATACACAACCATCATAAAAAAGAGCAAATACAAAAAAGCACATAGGAGAGACTAAAATATCACCCATTAACCTACCTCCCTCCCCAAAATAGCTGTTCTCAATAACTTAGTTGAAATTGTTTAATTTGCAGTTTTCTGGCGAACAAAATATTATGTCATTAAGAACATTAATATTCATTAAATAATAGAATTCTTAAATTATTAATAACTTAATGTTTTATACTATAATTATATGTAACAATAATAAATTAATTATTTAAACCTAATGTATCCATAAATACAAACATGAGACAAAATAAAGATAATATATAATCCATATGAATAGGGACTTTGGAGCCAAGGGTTCTAAGACTGGCTACATGCTTTGAAAAACTGAAAGTTTGATCAAGATAAATAAATTCTTTATGTCTCAAGTTCCTAATCTATAAATGAGAATAATCCTGTACATATTGTGAGCCTTCTGGGGAGCTTTAAAAGAGACAGTGTATGAAATGCTTTTAGAGGAATTCTGAGTATGTCAAGGACACTTCAGAATGTTTAATTCTTCCCTTTTCCTCCTGTCTGCTATTGGGTTAAGAGCACATTCCCAACCTCAAAGAGAGTTGACCTTCACTAATCCCAACACTCAAGAGGCAGAGACAGAAAGACTGCAATGAGTTCAAGGCCAACTTTGACTACAACATGTGTTAAAGACACTCTGAACTGAACTACATAGCAAGATACTATGTCTCAAAAGAAAAAAAAAAGTTGGGCCATCCAGATATCTCAGTGGACTAAAGCGCCTGCTTAGGTAGGCACAGGATCCCCAGTGTGTGCCAGGCCCATCCCTGAGAGGGCCAATGAGAATAGGCATGGTGGCATGCCTATAATCCCAGTGCTTGGGAGGCTGAAAACAGGAGGATCACTACAAGTCCAATCTGTGTAGTGAGACCCTGTAGACCCTGTACTAGATACATTTTTTTAAAAAGTTGACATATTGTCCATTTACTTATTTAGCTACTAGTAGGGAGTTTGGTGAATACTAAACTCAACTCAAGCATGAATGATCTCCTTCAAAGATTTATTAGCTCTAACTTTGCTTTACTCTACAATCACAATGTGTTGTGATATGATAGTATTCATTTCAACTGGAGCAACTTGCAATAATGTCACTGATGACTGGCTGTCACTAAAATTATTGATTTCTTTCTTTGATATAAAACCAAGCAACAGTCAGTACCTAGCTGAGCATGGTAGCTGTTTGCAATAGAGACATTAGGTAATTATAGGCAACAATATTTTTTCTTCCAAATCTCAGGAGGGGCTACAACAAGACATATTTGGTTCACAAGTTTTACACTGGACAGCTATGGTTTAAAAAAAAAAAAAACATTGCTAGGGATGGCTCATGTCTGTTATGTTCATGTATTGGACAAACTTTTCTTTGGCCTCTTAAATCCGTGAGGTCAGAAGTCCTGCTCCCCTGTTCCATATAGACTGGCATCTGGTCAACCTGTATGTCAGGACTAATTCCTTTATTGCAGAGTGACTCAAATTTGGAATTAGGGCTCTTTACTTATTTAACTAGTAGTAGCAAGTTTGGTTAATACTAAACTCAACTCAAGCATGAGCAATCTCCTTCAAAGACTTAGGCAGCCATATTCCTATTATCTGACAATTGCTGATCCCACTTACTACTACACAAATCCCTGTAGCACAAGAAATTCTAGAAGCATGACACTCTTTAAAAGTAAATTTACCCAGTTATTTCTACACACACAAAATGTGTTTTTGCCAGTGAATGGGATTTGTAGGTACTACTATTTAAAAAAATCTATCTTCCTTATCCTAAATGAGGAAAGATTAAATACCATGCATTTCCTAAAAGATTCATCTCTGTTACTGTACAGTCCTATAGAATTATTTCTTTTTTATTTCTTAAAAATGTCTCCCCCATCTCTCAGTAGCACTGGCTGGAGTGAAATCTTATTCTTTTCCTGCCTCAGGAGATTTTGCTATGTAATATATACATACATGAATATAAATATGTATGTTAATATATATGTGTATATTCAATATTTCTGGGTTACATGTATGATAATTTTACCATAAGAAACTGACACTTGTGGGAAGTCAATTTAAGTGATGGCAAAAGTGGTTTTCAAATTAAGTCACCATGTGTTGTTTTCTGCAGAGCTCTACTTTTATAGGAATCTCTTCCTCTCCTCAGGCCCACGTACCATCCATAATTTGTTCTTTTCCTTCCCACTGTGCCACCCTTTATCAACTAGAGCAGTCAAATCAACCCTTGGAGTGTTCTTAAAAGCACCATACACCCAACAGAAGAGCACTTGAATTACTCCGTATATCAGAACCTGCTGCACATCACAACAGATTATTAACAAAGGCCAAAAACTAGAGCACTGTGTGATCTTATAACCCATCAGAAGCTACAAGCTGTGAGCACTCCTTGACCCTTTTATTGTATCTATGAGCCTCTCCTTTATACCAACCAAATCACTCAGCACCTGCAGGCTGCTTGGATGCAAATGACTTCCTACCTAAAGCTTAACCAGCATGTCTCTTCCTTTCTAGGCACAATATGTATCTTTCAAAGGAGAGAGCACTCTAGCAAGCTGCCTTCTCTATAAGGAAGACCAAAAAATGAAAGTAAAGAAACTTTTCCAAAAACTTACTTTAATAACTTTCTTTCAAGAATTTTCCCATTAAGAAAGGGGGATAGCGGGGCTGGGGAGATGGCTCAGTAGGATAAGCGCTTGACTGGCAAATGCAAGGATCTGAGTTCAAACCCCGGTTCTGCCAAAAAGAAAAAAGAAAGGGGGATATCAACAGAATCAAGATAATTTGTTTAAGAGCTTAAGCATTTAATGAGTAATTTTTTTTATTTTTAATACATAAATACTATTCATAGCCTTTTTCCAGACTGAGGCTTACCTCCTCTACTCAAGGCCAAATCCTGCCCTGTGAAACCTTCTCAGGTCACCATCATTGTACTTTCCAACTTCCTTGGTCTTAAGAACTGTCTCTTTTCAGAGGGCTTTATATCCTATGAAAGGTGTACAATTTCATTCTCTTAACTAATAGTTTAAGGTCAGAAAAACCAAGTAGCCTCTTTCCATCCCTATTTGTCTCCAGAAGGAAACTACTTTGTAAAAATATAGAAATGACAGGCTGTTTTCAATGTGTTGGTCCTCCAAGGCCAAGTACAGCACAGGTGACAGGACCTACCAAAATGCTAATGGATCTTAAAGACATGGCAAATAAGAGGAATCCATAGAAGAATTTTCCAAGATAGCTCCAGAGGGAGCAGGTGTTCCCTTGAAGCAGTCTTGGTGGGGACCACTATGTATAGACATAAACATGAGACTGGCCTTACCACAATAGGGATAACTACAAAGATTATAACTTCATGGTTTTACTTTCTATACTCACACATTTTTCCTACAAAAAAATGTGTATCAATAGGAATGAACAACTTGTCTAAAATGGCTATCAATCTACTATGATCCAAAATAGATATTACAACTTAAACTAGAGTTAAACTCACATATGAAAGTTGCAATAGAAAGATACAGATATCTCTCTGCCACTCATGTACAATTGCAAAAATAATTAATTTCTTAACACTTATCATATTAAATTACATTACTAGGATATGTGGTGGTCAATTGATTGTAAACTGGAGTGGGAAAACCCAGCTGAACTAAGTCATCATGGTTCCAGGCGGTGAAGACCAACTTAAGGAGGATTGTTGTCAGAATGCCGTAAAAGGAGAACAGGCGGGAAAGATTTTAGGTGGTGGTGCTCAGAGGAGCTTCAGCCGTGCTCTTCATAGAAGTTCTGGTCTTCACCTTGGTCTTGGGCTTTCTCTCCTAGATTTTGGCAGAGATTCTTTAGCTTCTAATGCTACCTTTTGCCTACACCCACAGGCTCTTTGGCTTCCAGCACTGATCCTTCACCCTCCCAGAGAAGCCCTCTAGGTCTTCTGTCTGACCTTTTAACTACCTATAGTGGACTTCTCTGGGACATTGCCATGAGCTCAGGCCTTTGGCTGAATCCTCTGGATCTCTAGCACACTTCTACATTTGACTCTGGGGGTGGCCACTGTCAGTCAGTCTTATACATTTCTGTGTCCTGCATTAAGTCTGACTCAGAACATATGCAGTCTTTTGAGGAGCCTTGTCCCATCCCTGCAATCTCTTATAAGCACTAATACTGATTATTTCAGACATCTTGTATTTATTGCCTATATTAAAGGCTTGGTTGAAATTTATTATTACTAATATTCCTGTAAGAAGATGAATAGTGATCTTCCTTAGTGTAGTAGAAATCAATTGTACTGAGCATTCAAAGGCCTGAGTTGAGTTTCACTCAGCACCATGACAGAAGTATGTTATTTATCCACTCTGATCCTCCATTGTGGAGTACCATACATACAAAAAATGTTAGCATATAAAGGCTTGTGTACTTAAGAAAAATCAGGTATCCACCCTCACACCTATAATGGTTGAACTGCAGTCAAAATACTTCCAATGCTATACCTGTTCAGCTTTGCTTAACTCTAAATCTTCTTTCATTGAAAGATATGGACATAGCTGTTAGCTTCAGATTAAGAGCAGATTTTGTCTAGATCTTTAATATTTGGGTAACACACTCCTATGTATTTACATTTTATTTTACTTCTGTATGAAGTGGCACTAACTGAATGCTAAGATAGTAAGCTGCAATAAGAAATATATCCCAATTAATTAAGAAACCAACTAAAGATAAGATGTACCCTTTTTTCTTTTGAAAGAAAAGGCAGGCTCAGCAGATGCAAAGATTTAAGTAATTCAGCAATATCCAGGTGCTCAAAATCTAAAATTAAGTTCCTGTGTAAAATAAATTACTGAAGAGAAAGGATAAGAAACTAGAATAGGGCTACTGAGCCAAACAGCTCAGTAGAACAAAGCACCTGCTTAGGCAGAGCGCAGCAGCTGGGATTTAATCCCCAGCCTGCCATGCTGGCCCCACCTCCAGTGGGGGTGCACTGAGAGGATGACTGAGACTGGGCATGGTGACACGAGTCTATAATCCCAACTCTTAGGTGGCTGAACACAGAAGAATCACTACAAGCCCAATCTACTTAGTGAAACCCTTTAGACCCTGTCCTAGATACAAGAAGAAAGAAAGAAAGAAAGAAAGAAAGAAAGAAAGAAAGAAAGAAAGAAAGAAAGAAAGAAAGAAAGAAAGAAAAGAGGAAAGAAACTAGGATAATTCTTCATGTCCTCTAAGTGGGGATTAGGGATCAACTCCCCTAACATCATAAGACATCTAAGAAAATCCAGTTTTTCCATCTTTTAACCTGCCTTGCCTTCAGTGACACTCCAGTAAGGTCAGACAATGGAGGTTTTGTCATGCATGTAGGTTCTGTATACATTCCTAGTCCATTGTGTTTCCCTGGAGTGAATACTCTCCTGCCTCCATAAAGTCAGAGTTCTTGATATAAATGTATTTCCCCAATTAAATTTAGCTAGCAGTGTTGTAGCATGAAGTTTCTGCTTTGTGTCCAGAGTCATTTCCAGCCCTCATGTAGGTAACAAGAGCATGTGGCAGCAGCCATGTTCTGCAAAGTTCTGTTGATCATCACTTTCTGCATGTTGAAAAGCAGGCCTCAAGAAGCGGCTTTGATCCTGGGATCACAGCTACAAGCCATGTGTTCTGCAACTGCAGAATCTTCCATGGCAGCACCCTGATGCTTCCATTCCTGACAGAAGCAGTTAAGAGTTCCCTGGGTCTCAGTTCTTTGGCGTTCTGGGAGCCACTCCTGAAGGTCTTTTAGGCCCACTCCCCCAGCCCTTAATTCCTTCTATTACATCCTTTTCTACTGAGAAAGTTCTGAAGCAGGTTCTATTTTAAAACCAAACATTGATCACTTTAATTCAAATGCCTACTTCCACTAATTCACAATGCCTGCTGAGGGCAATGTGTTAAGAAGAAAATAGGGACTTGGTCCCAACTCAGTAGGAAAGGTTTTCTCTGCCTGTTATGGAACAGGGGAATCACTACACATCCTCCACTTTAACCCGCATCACTCTTACCTAACAAATAGTTGTGTGCATCTAAACAAACATAAAATTTCAAAAGACGGATAAAATTTCCAATTTATCCTTTCATTCAAACAGAGATACAGTGAAATGAACTAGGCTGACCAAAATTAACAAAGATTGCTTAAAGGGAAATGTTATATTTACTCACAGGAATGCTAACTGAATCATATGTGAGTTACAATTTATCACACTCAGAACAATGAAGGTTCCTTCAGTATAATCACTCTAGCCTAGATACAGTCTCCAAAGATAAAGTGGTCCAGCCATTTTGTTTTCTAAACTTGCTAAACTGCACTGTGCTGAAAATTCTTTTAAGGAATCAACTTTAAGAGCTATGAGATTTAGAAATCATACTATTAGAAAAGAAAATAAAACAATAACCAAAACTTCTCTATTCCTATTCCTTTGTAGTTATGCATATTGGTAAAGTAGGTTAGTAAGGTGTTTTTTCCTTTCTGAAAAGCAATCATTCCCCACCCCCCGGGAGTGTTAACACTTCAGTCATTTAAGCTTCATGATTTGATGCTTTTTGGTGAAGAAGGAAACCCTAAATGAGGAAAGGAAATACTGAGAGGAAATTACTTGAACAAAACTTAATAGTTTTGTGATATGAAGCTGTGATCACATTTTTTTCACAGTATGAGTCAGTCATATAAATGTTTAGTTTACTTCATTTCTTAATTTGATATGAAACTAAACTGGGCAAAACATGTCAGCAAAATGTTATTTTTTATGACTTATCCTACACTTATTTCATGATTAATACAGCATCTCACACTCATCAGTGAAACTGGTTTAAGTAGGCTTTTGGTCAGCATAAAATTTGTTTTTAAAAAATACATTTCTAGATGAGTTACTGGAGCATGCTATGATTTCAATAAACCTCCCTCCTACACGGAGATTTGACGATCATGGTTATAGTTCATTACTAGTAAGGTCAACACAATGTAAGTTCATTAGAAAACTCTCTGGAGATTTCTAACATGATTATATTCTCTGTGTAATCCATGAAAGGAGCTCTTCAAAAGACGATGCAATGAGATAAGATGAGAACCATCCAGTACACTTGTAAATCAAATTCTTCTTTTTTGTGGTACATCCTTGCTGATCTCTCCTATTAGCACCAGAGAATAAAATTCAGGAAAGTTTGTTTTATTTTTGTTCTTATAAAAATGGACAAAGACTTGAACATCAGCTATGAGGAAAGTCCCTGCCTAATGTCAAATAGAGGCCCCCCTCAAATCCAGTTCTCTGAACCACCTTGCTTTATGCAATTAAGAATGTATGTTGCCTCGTGCTTTCAGTTATGAGCAAATACTCAGTACTAATTTTTCTTTTACATTTTATATTTTTTGGGTGTGTTTTATGACCTATATCTGCTCTTCTCCTCAGACAGGAAAAGTAGTCAATAGCCAAGTTGGTACCTGAAAAGGCTCTCATAAGCAATGACATCTCCCAATCTGGGTGTCATAGTAATGGAAAACCCACCATCAACTAAACAAATAAGAAAACTAATTTTGCTCATGATAACAAATGCCAACAATCATTGCCCTGGTCAGCTTACCAGTTAAAAAAAAAAAAAAAACTAAGAAATGCAGAGGTTTTGCATACACCTTTGGGTTATGGTATCCTACCTATAAGTGTAGAACTCTTTGGAAGTATAGCACATTGGGATGCTATAGCTTAGGAAGAATTTATTTAGCAAATCACCTTACATGTAGGGATAGGACAACACACACATGGAATCTGTAGAGTCCCTGAGGTCTAGGGAAGGAAGATAGTATTTCATCTAACCCATAGATTTGACTCCCTACCCCTCCACAAACTTCTTCCTCGGAAAAGTGAATTTAATTTTTTTCAAATGTAAATTTGTTCCTTTTTTCACAAGAGTACTTCTGATGGAATTTGATTCCCTGATTCCCTTTTTTGCATCCTATAAGAAGAATTTTACCTCTAGTTTCTGTTCTAGCTGCCACTCCACCTAGCAATGTGCTACTTCCTGACTTAAAGCAGCCTACTCTAAGGAGAAAGGCCTAGGCCTTGAAAACAGGTAACGTAGGTTGAAGACTCAATTCTGAGACATGATATATGATGTTGAGCAAATTACTTAACTTCTCTGAGATACAGTTTCTTTCACATTAATGAAGTTAATAACATCTACCTGATAGAATCTGTGACAGGTAGAACCAGAGCCCATAAAATGTCAGCCCCTAATTCCTGGAACCTGTGAATATATTATTTAATATGGCCAAAAGGATTTTTCAAGGTATGAACTTTGATATGGGGAGATAATCTTGGGACCAACCTCATCAGATGAAGCTTCAAAAGTGGAGGATTTCTAAGCCATGGCTCTGAAAAAATGGGTCAATGCCACAAGACAGAGAGATGGAAATGTAAGAACAAACATCTACCACTCTGGACTGTGAAGATGGAAGGGGAAGTCATCAATACAGGTGTCCTCTGGCAGCAAGAAAGGCAAGGAAATAAATTCTCCCATACTGTCTCCAGGAAAGAACATGGCACTGACAACACTGTGATTTGCACCCAGAAAATCGTGCAGAACCACTTCTGAACTACATGCTTAAAGCCATGTATTGTTTTAAACTACTACATTTAATTTGTTATAGAAGCATTACAACAACAGTATGTGCTGTAAGAAAACACAACTAGAGGGCCGATTACCATGATGTCTGGCATAGACAGATTAAAACCTTAAACAAGTAAGAGTTTGCTCCCACAGTATATTTAGGAAAACTAGTGTATTCATTCACCAATGATAATAACAAGCACTTGCTGGCTTATCTAATGACCTCAAGATGCTCAGGCCACCCAGAGTTGACACAGTTCTCTGATCAGCTCTTGGGGCAGACACTTCCAGATACAAGAGGCTTAGGAATCCCTTCCATTTGTGTCCATCCTACATGCTACAAGGTGGCTGGATACTCTAGACTATCTTTCTCCAACAGAACCAAGGCAATTCTTCTTCCATAGGTCAAAATTAAAGTCCATTCACCAGAGGTAAAAATGTTGCCCCAGACAGGAGCAGCTAAGGGTCAGTACCCTCTGAGGAGCACTCAGAAGAACACACTCTCATGTGGAGGTGACATTACAAGTTTTACTCTGCTTCCAACCATCCCTTTGTACTCTCTTTGGGTCTCTGTAACTGCAAGGAGAACCCACAGAGAGGTGCAGACTTTGATTAGAGCACGGTTCTTTGTCACATAAGTAAGGCTGTTCAGCAGGAGATTTGCCAGCCTCTCAACATGACGTTTGCCCCATGACGTCAGCATCCATCACTCCAGGAAAGTCAAGCTTTGCTGCTAGAGAAGGAATCGAGTCACACCACTTTTGGAATGATTCTGGGCATCAGGGAGATGGGTGAAGCTCTCCTCATTGCCTCCCTTTCTTCTTCTGTGTGTAAATATCTGTGTGTTTTTTTAATGTTTTTATTGATGTCAGTATGTTGTAGAAAAACAAGACTAACACTGTGTGATTTGAGCTCCTGGTTTCCCACAACTCCTGGACTCCTTCAGCAGCTGGCAAAGCTCAAGTCCTGTTTATTCCCTTACTTATTTCCCCCTTATCTTTGATGTCCCAGGATGTCAAAGGTTGTAAATTTAGTATTGATTTTATAAAGTAGTTTTACTCTAACATGTCACTTATGATTAACTTCATCCTGGAAGAAACTCAGCCACTGATCTGGATTTGCACGCGATGTGGCTTCCCAGCTCTCAGACTCTGAGTGAATGCTTTATTTATTAGAGAACACAGTGGTTTGTAAAGGCCAGGACAGCCCCCAACCCCCAGCTCTCTCTCTGCTCTGAGCCCCCAGCACCTGGGCCCTTACATTAAGCTTGAAAACCTAAGTGGATCAGAGAGACATATCATTTGCTGGCATGTCAACAGACAGAAGAGTTTATAGATCACATTATACCCCAGTGGATAGAACCAGAGAAAGAGGAATGAGAAGTCTTACTTGTGTTTCAACCCCTCCCTTCTTTCAAGCCCCAGTGCCCACATGTTCCACCATCAGGGCGGGAGTTACTAGTACAATAACAGTGATAAAAGCTGACATTTATTGAACACTTGTTATGGATTGGCTACTTAATAGGCAGCAGGGATAACAGTGGGGCTCTTTATTTAATCCTTACATCAGTCCTTTGAAGGATTTATTATTACCATTATTTATTATTATTACAGCTACTGCTGCTGCTACTCTGGCCCCCATTCCACAGATGAAGGGACTAAGGCAAGCCAACAATCACACTGCTGCAGGTGTTGGAGCTGGAATTCAACCCCAGGCAGCCTTGACACCCAAAGCCCACATTCTGGTACCCAACACGATCATGAGTGCCTTATTAGAAAATCGGAAAATGATATTTTTGTGCAAATCATGCTGAAACAATATCTCCTACTTAAATCATCAGCCTCTGTTTTTAGCTTTTACCTTAAGATAAGTCTCAAATCCATTATCTTTCTTAAGAGGAAGGCAGCTGGTGTTATCCTGTGATACTAACTCTTTCTCTTGCCTCACAACTTGAGACAATTTCTCCTTGGATGGAGAACCTCTGGGTGCTCATGGCTTTGTGGAAGGAAGCTCTTTCTGAAGCTCTGAGGTCCCTGTGTGCTAACTCCTCAGAGAAAGTGTTATAAAGGGTCACAGAGCCTCCCAGGTGGAAGGAATGGATCAAAACCCTCTCCACTTAGGAATTCTCAGTGCTCTCTCTCTATTTTAATACCACAGAGGGTAGCACAGCAGAAAGTTGAGAGCAATGTACTAGGGCCCTTCTGAACCCTAATTATATTTCTTGCGCTGGCCCTTCATACCTTGGTCCTATGCTCCTTGCTCTGAACTGAGACACACCAGTTAGAGTCTGGCTGGGACTGCTTGTTCCAGCACTATTTCCTTCCTCTTCCTGTATCTTAACAGTGGGCACAATCAATAGATTAAAGCACACTGAAAATGGTAATGCATTCTTTGACAGGACCCTACTAAGACAGACATGGGAGTGCCACCAAAGCAGCCATGCAAGTGCAGCTGTCTTGCACCTTCCAGATCAGACCAAATGCCAGATGAAGGCCACCAAGTAATAACAATTAAAGCACATGAGAGAGAATTGCCTAAACTTCTGGCCCACAAAGTTGTGAGATCTACTAAAAAGGTAGTTTCAGAGTAGTAGGTTGCACAGCAATAAATGACCTTGCTTGGGATGAACCATTTCTGTTCTGCGGCCCCTGGGTTTCAGGTATGCACTCACCGGGAGTGCTGTTACCTAACGCAGCTCAATGCACTTGAGCACAGGGATGAGCAGGCTGCCTTCTCCAAATGACTTTTTAATTTTTGACTGGAGATCATTCCTACAAGATAATCACCGTTGTGCTGCCCTGCAGAGCAAGCCTTCCCAGTTGATTGCGCATTGTTAATGAAGGGCACCAAGAGATGGGGGAGGGGCACAGGGAAGAGGAAGGGCAATAGATTTTAAAAAGGAATTAAGATGTGTCATGTACATATACCAACTCCCCGCAATCTATATAATTATCACGTACTGCAAATATGTACTAATAAAAAGTCAGGAAAAAATGCAAAATTAAGATTCTGTTAGGTTCGTATCTCATAATTCATGAATCAGTTGGAACCCAAGCCTCGCCTAAGCACTGAATCCACATTGTGCTTTTCCTTTTAGTTTCCTTAGTCACCACATTTTTCAACAGTTAAAAGGTGAATGTCAGGCAGGAACCAAATCTTTTTTTTTTTTTTTTTTTTTGCAAAACTGGGGATTGAACTCAGCCCCTTGCACTTGCCAGGGAAGCACTTATTCCACTGAGCCATCTCAAGCAATGGCCGTGAGTCATCCACATGGCTGACACTGACAAAGGATCTGCAAACTGCGGTACAGGGTTTCGGGATAAATCATGAGGGGATTTTACTGACCTTGGCAGATATAAAAGTTACATTTCTTGTTATATAGGCCTTGCTTTATCTTGGTCTTAACCATCCAGCAAAAAAGTATAAACATGAGGTATTAAAAAGTAAAGCCATATTGATATGCTGAGCTATAAAAGGCTCAAGTCAACAACTTCTGACATTGCCAGTCCTGTGGATAACCCACTACCATTATGGGCCACTGGATTATATTGGATTATTGTGCTGAATTCATGCACCTATGATATTTAAATGGCAATAGAATACCCATCTCTGACAAAACTAAACAAAAAGGGGGGATACAAATGAACAACCATTTTCCATCTGCATATTCAAAATAGTTAGCATAGATATACAGCTGCATTCTCTTAATTCAATGAATAGAGAAATTTGATCTAATAGTGTTGTGGACAGGATATCGTGTCTTCATCTGGTACAATGAATAACCACTAAGACAACAATATGCAAAGTATTAATTATTGAAACTGTGCTAGTAATCGGTTTTGAAATTGTCTTATTGCTATTTGTTTCTCAATTAATTATTTTTTTAAAAAACGTCAATGTCTTCATTTAAGAAGAAGCACATAGAAAGGCCTGTTCTTCAGAGTAAGGAAACACATCTTTTTCAGAAAGTTCTATAATTATGGTGAAAGACATAAAGTAGGTCCTTTATGAGTTTCCAAATAAAATCTCTTTCCTCTTTAATTGCATGTGTTTTCATGTACATTCTTGTTTAAATGACTGTGAGAAGACAGTTTGTGTTGTGGAAACATAATGTCTAGTCCTGCAGAATTCAGTTTATGTGCCAGTCTATAACATACTTTCATGGAAATGAGATAAATAAAACCTCAAGAGAGAAGAAAAGGAGACTTGAGGCCACTGGTTTGACAGAAGACATTCACGAGGTAGATATTCAGAGTCTGACTGCCAGATTTGCCATGCACTTGGTATGCGTTTTGGCCAAGTGACTTCAACAATATTCATTTATAAGAGTAGACCTAATATTCTTCAAGCTCCACGCTAAACACTTGGACTACAAAGAGAACAGCCTGCCCTCAGCATCTCTCTGGGCCTCACTTTCACACATAAATAACTATTCCATGTGATCATTGTAAAGACCTGGGATGTTCTACTTAGAGCCCCCTGGACAGAGGTAAATTGTTATCCTGTTATAGATGGTGTTTGTATAAAAACCATGGATCCCCGGGGAAAGAAAGCCAAAGGTGAGGAAGCATTATTGTCCATATTTGATGCCTCATTCCCTTTGAGTCTATTTTGTATTCCAGCCTGGTTGCCCCAACCAGCCTAGCCCGGGGGGAGTCTACCCACTCCTTCCTTCGTGACACCTGAGGGCCACTCCTTCCATTTGGGCCTCAGGAGACTACAGTGCACATGTGCAGCCTCCTAATCCCAGGAAACAAATCTTGGCCAATGGGGGATGTGGACCAGGGAGTTCTTGGTTAAAGAGTTCTAAGGCTCACTCCTTACAGCCCCTTAGATGGCATGAACCGAGCTGCCCACAGTGGGGACCAACTCAACCTGGCATGTTTGCACTGGTCCTCTGCTTCCTCTGTTTCACTTTGCCCCATCCTTCTTCCTCACACCTGGGGCAGCTTCCCTAGTGAACTGTACAGGTATGAGCCCTTGTGTCCAGCTTTGATTGGGAAATAAATGAGGCCAAAACTCCACCACACATTGGTAGGAAGTAGGAAGGACTTTGTTATTGGAGGAGTATAGAAAATTGAATGTACAATAACATATTCTGCAACCAGACTCTAGAGCCATATGACCACTTAAATCTTGGCTCTGATATACAACAGTGTGCACTTGAGCAAATTATTTCATTTTGGGGGCTGTAGTTTCCCTATGTGTAGATAACAATAACAGTAGCAACTAGTTCAGTAGGCTGTCAAAAACAAATATAAGTAAAGCTTTCAGAAAGGTGCCTGGCACATAATAATTAGTATATAAAGATTAGGTATTATAATTTTAAATAATGCATTGTAGAAGGAAAAGGAAAATAGCTGTCTATGACTTTTAGTTAGACAAAGAGAAAAGATATGCTTCACTGTGTCAGTGACTAGAGGATCTCCCACCATTCTAGTCCTCTATAAGGAAGCCTCTACTTCCAATAAGACAGAAAGAAAAAAAAAGGAGAGGAGAAACTGAAGGAAGAAGGGAAGGAAAGAGAAAAAGGAGGAAGAGGATAAAAAAAAGGAAAAGAAACAAAGCAGCCTCAAAAATTTTCATGGCTGATGCTGGCACAGGGTAGGGCTAGCAAATACACACACTCCGATACCCCCACACACACACATACATCCACCCTGTCCCAAAGTATCCTACTTGCCCTCAAGATTTATCTTCCCAACTGTCTGGTTACCCCCATTCAACCAAGTTTTGTTCTCTTTGCATTTTTGGATTTTTGAAGCATTTGTCTATAATTTTATTTGACTTATGGATAAATATCATCAAAAGTAAAGGTATGCTTACACCTAAGTTACCAGCTGGTTAAAATTGATATATTACGACTTGAGAGTCATTATTCAAAAATACTGTGTTAATTTTTAAAATCTGGTTTTTGTAAGTCATCAAAAATTGTTTAAATATTTAAATAAAAATCCCTTAGAGTAGGGAAAATCTCTTGGACAGGACTCCAATTGATGAACAAAGGTTTTTAAACAGCTATGGCAATTCCTTGTTGCTACTCTCATGGTGTATTGAGGCTATTCATGCCTTCAGAGGTACAGGTCTACTAAAGTATAAAACTGGGATTATTTGTGGTGATCAACATTTCCTCTCAGATTCAAGCATCTTCCTTTCTCTTCTGCTCCAGCTACTTGTGATAAGGGCTCATGCTAAGCCAACGGAAGGTCACCAGTTGCTAATAATATTTTTAACGAACACTGATGTGGCATATGCATGCTACGCATCAGCCGCTCTACTTAGGGATGCCTAGAATTGAAAAAGCCCAGAGAAGGTCACACACTTCAATGTCGTTCCACTGAAGGAAAACAAATTACATAAGAGTTTCTTATATACTAGATGGAGATGATTGACTGAAAAAGCTACTCTATGTCAAAATAGAAATTTAAGTATGTTGCAAAAACATCATCATGATTGTCATGCTAAAACATTATGTGTGCTTTTAATTTCAATTTTTCTCTATAAAATTACCTATCTGTTGTCTGTTAACATTCTACTTGGATTTAACTACTAGAACATTCATAGTTGATTTAAAAAAAAAAAGTTCTCTGGCTATACTTTAAAGGTGCTTAACATTCAAATAAAATCTTTAAAATGAAGTTTACTGCTTCCATTACAATGCAATGGGGGTTTTTGTTTTGTTTTGTTTTGTTTTATTCTTTGTTTTGTTTTGTTTGGTGGAACTGGGGATTGAACTCAGGCCCAGGCCCTTGCTTATTCTATTCTAAGTAGAATAAGTGAGCGCTTATTCTACTGAGCTAGCTCCCCAGCCCTACAATGTAATGTTATGAACCTTCTCTTTTGGATGTTGAACAACTAAAATTTACTTCCTTTTATGTATTTAGTACAGGATCTACATGGTCTCACTACAAGATCGAACTTGTAGTGATCCTCTTGTTTTTAGCCTCCCAAGCACTGGTATTATAGGTGCACATCCCCACACCCAGTCTCAGTTGCTATCTCAGTGCACCCCGGGAGTGGGGCTCAGCACAGTAAGCTGGGCATCACACGTTGGTCCCTGCTCCTGTCTAAGTAGGCACTTTAGTCCACTGAGCTATTTGGCCGGCCTAACAACTAAAGTTTAGAGGCCAAAATTAAAAAAATAAATAGGCCCAGAGGACAGCAAACTTTAGTCTGCCCTCCAAGATCAGTGAGAACTCAAGACATGAGAGAACCATTTCAGCAAGATCCTACAACTTTGATAAGTTATACAACCTCCTAATGAGGTTGCTGGACCACAAAAAAAAAAGAAAAGAAAGAAAAAGAAAGAGATCTACAGGGAATAGTGTGTCTAAGGATAGACACCAGGAAAAAAAGTCTTCCAAGATTTCACAGAGAGCAATCTTGGTCAAACAATGGCCATGGCTTATCTAGATAGCCGACACTGACAGAGAACTGAGAGGGGCTATGCATGGTTCCTTGATTGACAGATGAAAAGAAGTTAAGGCTTATCAGTATAGATCCCAATTTAAGTTGATGTTGAACATCCAGCACAAAAGTATCAAAGGGATATTTAAAACAAGGCCATAATAGTAAACTAAATTTTAAAAAATGAATTGCAATCACTATTCCACACTCCCCACCTCCACTGATAAAAAGTGTCTGGATTTGACTCTTTTTCAAACTTGATTTCCATTTTAGTGTTCATGCTCTGATTATATGTGCTCCCATTTCTCAAAATGTATTTATTTTTGTCTAGAGGAACCAAACTCCAAGCAACCATACAGACAAAACCAATTATATGCTAGATTGCTCTACTGGTATCCACTGGAGCAACTTTTGTAGAAAGAGTTGCTACCTGATAAAACTTCTTTTTTTATTAATTTTATTGAGAAACAAAGAGCAATGAGACAGTTTCAAAACTGATTAGTAGGGCAGTTTTAATCAGTAATACATTGCATATTGTTGTCTTCATAATGGTTATTCATAGTACAAAATGCAGGCCATTTTGTACCTGAAAAAATTTCTATCTGAAGCCCAGTAGATTGTCTCCCTGGGGTGTGGAGGATGGCACCCAATGTGCTCTCCCTTCATGTCCACCCTTCTCAGCTTGAAGCAGTTCTCACATGTCTTGAGTTCTCACTGATCTTGGAGGGCAGGGACCAAAATTGGCTGTCCTCTTGGCCTATGTATCTTTTTAATATTTGGCCTCTAAACTTTAGTTGTTGGGCCAGCCGAATAGCTCATCTTTGTGCATCCCGTAATTGCAAACAGAGACAGTGCTTCCAAAATATAGACTGCTCAGTTAGTTACAAATATAGGCAGTTAAACAGAGGTGGGTCTTCAACACAAAAGAACAATTATAGTCAAAGACACATTCATTCACTAAAGTCAGGCTTTTAATTAAAAAACAAAACAAACCTTCAATCATGCAGCCCATGGTTGAGACCCCTTTTTGATCCACTATCCACTAATAGGACCTTATATCCTTAAATTGTTAACAAGCTCTGTGTCCCTGCATCTGGATTCTATCAGACTACAAATAATAGTAGGGTTGATAAATGGCCCTGGGGTCCCAGACAGACCTAGTCCTTTATTCAGACTTAAACAACAAAAAAGGTGATTTAAACAAACATGTCTTTGACAAAGTGTAGATGAAGATTTGTTTAGATACAAACAACAGGAGGGAAGGAAGTAGAAGAACCCCTTGTATTCGAAAAAAGTAATTTTAATTAGTGATAAATGAGAATGTATACACAAGAATTCTGAAACAGTGTCTTCATCAAAGTTTGCCTCCAAGTATGTTACATGGGACTCTAGTGCCAATTCTTATTAACTATGCAACGCAATGTGCTGACACCTGTGACACGTTTCCCCAAAGCCAGTCATGAAAATACTTCTAATTAACCGTAAATGAGAATGTGCACACATTTCCAATAGCCACTCTGTTTCTATCAAGGTTCACATCAGAGAAAACTTAAACTGCTGCTACCGAGCTGCAGCACTCCAGTTCCAACAACTCCTATTTCTGAATCCTTAGAAAACTGACTCTTTAGATCTTTCTGGGTAAACAGATCTGAGGTAGATGTATTTCAGCCCAAGCCCTTTATTTGATATATGTGTGCTTGTGAACCCCGGCTAAAAAGCATACCGAAGCCATTTCAAAGGTGGTAATAAAATTACTTGGTTAAATATTTTGGCTAGATTTCCTGTTTTTGGAGGATTGGGCTTTGTATTCTGCAACTTGTGCATTTACACGTGGCAGTCAGGATTATATTAAATGACACCACACCTGCCAAGCTGCATAAGAACCATGTCCCACAGCAGGGGCTTGGACGCTCATCTACACTGAGAGCCACACAGGGATGACTACGAACTTTAGTGACCACAGAACTTTAACTTTCTTCAGAAATGCTGGCTGTAAGCCTCTTAAGATGTTCAGACATCATAAAGTACCACCCTCCATTCAAAGGGCAGAGTTTATAAAATCATGCCCGTCATAATTCAGAAATTTTCCAAACACAGGGCTCTGAAGTGTGGTGGTCTGCTCTTAGGTTTCTGTGCCAGCTCTTGCTCATTTTATAGCAGGCTTCATCTTCCATTCCTCTGTGTGACTAAAGCTCTTTCCAAGTTATAAGGCCATGATTTGTGCGTGGGACATCGAAATAAAAGAGAGGCTTATGTGAGGGGAGGGAAAATGATTCTGTTGAACTTTGCTTACTTTCACTATCTTTAAAAACTCATTAAATAGGAATCTGTCTTTCACTTGCTAAAGTGTTTAAAACCTTTTTTAATGAAAAATTCTAATCCTATATAATCACACCATAAGTACTTTCTTTCTGTTCAAAGAGGAAACAGTGTTAAATTTTAATGCATACCTCTGGCAGGCTATAATAAAAGTGTTCAGTCAGTTTTAAATCCGATTAGTGTAACTGTTACAGATTAAAGAAAAATCCCAAGTGATTAGACTAAGTTCCCAACTCAAGGGACCTAACGTAGGGACCTGATCATGCCAGACTCAAAGAGAACATCAAGACTCTTGAATTCTGTTCACCCAAAATTTGTCAGACACCAATAAAAGCAAGAATTGGTGCCAGGTATTGCAGGGAGATAAGGACAAGCCTGCAAATTCAGCGATAATGGAGTGGAATGCAGCTCAGTGAATAAAATGCAAAGGCTAGAGAATTAAGAAAGGACAGACTTTCGCTCAGGAAAAGAATTGTGAATACTTTCTGGGGGATTTGTGTGCAACCAGAGGCCTTAAAGGACAGATAGAATCCCATAAACGAGGAGACAAAGGCAAAACTGCTAGTGTGGAAAAGGTTATAAGGGTTTCCCAGAATTAGGGTTTGGGGTTGTAAAACTTGCCTCATGTCAAACAGCTAGCTAGGCTGGTACTCATAAGAAAGATATGGTTGAAGCTCTCAATGTTCAGACTTAGGAACTCCTTGAATCACAATTTTCTCTCAGCCATCATTCAAGCTCAGCCTGTCCTAAAACACTTTCTTGAACACCTGAGTTAGAAATGATTTTTCTGATTCCTGAATTCTTACAGTCAGCAAAGTGGCACTAATTGCACTCTGCCTTAGGGTATTTCTCATGCAAATGTTTACCTCAGTAAACATTTTGCCTCTGCATGGGTAGGATCAGCTATATAGGGCAGGAATATAAAAAGACTTGCATAGTTACATATTTAAACATTCGTATTGATGAGATTGCCCTCCTGCCCACCTCACTCTGCCATCCAGCATAACCTAATACATGTACAGCTGAGGACATATAGCTAAGCTCTAAGAATAAATGCCAGAACATATGGAGGCATCAGCAGTGAGGACTTAAAAATATTTCCTCAGCAGTTGTAATTCCCACCCCACCCTAGGTGAGAGCCATTGAGCCAGCAGACCCAAAATCAGATGATTCAACATCAAGTTGCAATTCTGCCACTTACTCGCTAGGCGATTCTACACAACTTACCCTTTCCGAGACCAATTTTGTCACGTACAAATTGGAAATCATCATGTCTGCTTTAAATACACTTCAGGACTATTGTGAGGATCAAAGGAACAAATCTGTAAGGTCCTCGTTAATGGTATGGCATTAATATATCTTGATTTCAAAGGTTGAGAGTGCATCTTGCTTTGATAAGCATATCCTCAGTGACTACACAGAGTATGTATTTAGTAACAGGTGCTGGTGCACAGACAGATCACTTAAAACCTTCACGAAGTAAGAAAGGTCCAACCATGATGTCAAGAAAAGCACTGCAATATCCTCCACTGAGGATAACGCTTGCCTCCATCCCCAACCTGGACGCATTTAAGAAAACAATGCCTGCTCGCCAACCATGACTGTGTGTGGCTCTGCAGGCCTGGAAATGAAGAATCTTTGGGCTTTAGATGGCCATTAATTCCAACTTCCTTTTCTCATCTTCTCTATTTTTTTATTTCCACACCAACATGCTCACCTCTACCTCTTAAATATTCAGAAGTTGCAACATAGGCCCAAGAGGACCTTAGGTCAAATAAACATGACTCAGGACTAGAGAAGACTTTTAACTTTTTCAAAAAAGAACCTAACGCCAGAGAAGAAAAACATTTAACTTCCTCACTAAGAAAAGAACCAGGAAAGTGAAATGAAAGCAAAATATGAGCCCCTCCACAGGAAGAGAAATGACTCAAAAATAAATAAATAAATAAATAAATAAAAACACACAAGTATTCATGAATGCAGGAAGAAATTAAAACAAACCTGCAGGCCCTCAGAGACACGGCAATCAGGCAGCTTCGTGCATGCATCCCACATTTGATTTTTATTTTACATGAAGTATTTTTGTATCTGCTTTGCCTAAAGTTGGCCTCTTACCAAAGTCTAATGACTCTATGTTAAGCTTTTTGAAGGATCTTAACTTAAAACTAGAAGGAAAAAAAAAACTGTTAATTTATCTTGTAGGAAAAGGTGTTATGATTTGAATGAAAAGCAGTAAGCAGACAGATAAAAAGGAGCTGGCACAAAGCTTAGGCAATCAGTAAATTTTTTTTTTCTACCTGCAGGCTGAGAAATTATCTCCAGTGTTGTCTGATGTTATTACCACTGTCTATTTTCACTTGTGTATTAGGTTCGAGCGTAATTGTGTGAAGATTTAAACGTTCTCTACAGATTTACTATTTTAATAAGCTCATAATGTTAAAACACTATATGTGTTGACAGTGGTACTTATACTGTATTAAGAAAACAAATCAAATCATTTTCTTTAAAACGCTAAGTAACCTAATCTGACCTTTCCACGTGCCCTGGTCAGTTCTGAAATATACCATTACAGCGGTCTTCTTTGTGACTACCTGTCTTTTTCCCATGTGGATCTCACAGACTATGCGACCTTGTCATCCTAGATGCTGTCCTTGTCCCACAGAGGTGCATAAGATGGACCAGGGCAACTATGCTCACAGTAACCAGAAAAATGCTCAGGTACCAGACAGCACCTGTGGTATCTAGTTCATAAATCTGATTTTGAAGTAAAATCCAGGGCTAAGTAGGGTATGGCTGTATTAACATATTGGGAAACACTGAATCTATGCACAAGCAATAGAGAGAGCTTGGGGCACAGGCAAATCCAACTTCAGGGGGCTGAATGCTGGAATTGAGTTCACAAGGGAAAGAGGATAGGTCCTTTCAGCTCTCTCCTTCATTTCACAAGATAATAGCATCTTTTTAAAAGTGGGTCCATTATAAAAATAAATTTGGGATACACACACAGGGTGAAGAAAGCTAGGGTTCTATCTCAGAAATAAGCCTCAGCACAGATTTTAGACCTACCTCTAGGTTTGTTCTGTGAATGCTCTAATAGATTAATGTGGCCTATATTGATTTTTAAGTTGATTCCTTTCACCTAATGGCTTGTTAATATTTTTTCATGTGATTAAACCTTGACCAAGGGCCAGGGAGATAGCTCAGTAGAATAAGCACTTGCCTGGCAAGTGCAAGGGCCTGAGTTCAATCCCTGGTTCTGAAAAAAAAAACCTTGACCAACTCCAGTAACACTTTATAACTGTACTCCACTAAGAAATATGATGCTGCCTATTTTGTTGGACATGTGGTTGCTTTCTTAGCCTAATTATGAAGGGATGAGTTTCTACTGTAATAAATTCCTTCTCAATAATGAAGTCTGCCCACTCTCTCACTTCTCACAGGACATCTTGCTGGTCTGGAAAACCTTTATCTCTTGCAAATTTACTGTCTCATTGACATTTCCTTTGACTCCTATTTAATTTCAAAAATGCATTACACATATACAAATTCATATTCCCCTGTTACCTCAAGATTAACCCATTAAAATAATTGCATCTCTATTAATTAACACTTTTCTTCCATAATGCTATGTTAGCATTATCTATGCATTTGTTTCTATAACATCAATCTTAAATCTATGAGACATATGCATACTTCAGATTACATCAAACTAATTCGAGGACGATTCTTTTTTGTTTGTTGATTCATTTGACAAAGTTACCAAATAGGTTCTGTATAAGTGCAATTTGCCACATGCCAGACAGAAATAATTCAGTACCTGTGCTGGGTATGTCTTCAAAGGCAGGAAAAAAATGCTTATGTTTTTCTTAGATTTTTCTCAAATATCAGAAGCAATACTTAATTTATGTTATATAAAGATGTTGTGTTCCCTGTTGGGATGATATGATCTGTTGACCAATTAACTAATAATAAGAAATTCTCATGAATACTCTTGAAAACAGAAGCAAATGGACCAGGCTAGACCAAATCCCCAGAGATTTCAGCGATGCTATAGTTCTGTGACCCTTAGATACCAACCGTGCAAGAGGCTCATGTTGTTAAATGAAATGGGCAAATGAACAGTTATATTAATAATCCTTAGAGGTCCCTTCATCTTGCTCATGAAGTTTTAGGACACATCCATCAAGAGGGACTGTGAAATTTTACAGCCATCCAGTATATTCCCTGGTGTCATGAATCCTTTATTCCTTTATCCCATCTCTTCATTTTCTCCTTGTCTACTGTTACTATCTCAGTTCCTCAGTGCTTTGGCTCTAAACTTAATCCTCTCTCCCAGCCTTCAAATACTTCTCCAAACTCCCATCAGACTAAACAATCACCTTCTCCTACCAAGTACTTCAAAGAACACTCAAAGCTGGCCTCAAAAATCTTCCCCGACCAGTTGGAAGCAAAGCAGCCTTCCAAAGAGTTCCATCTCAACAGCATGCCATTCCCCATGGAAAGTGTATTTGGATATAGATAGTGTCGTTACATATGTATGAGAATATGTTTTACTTATTCACCTGCCTTTTTTCAGCCTGATTGTGAGCCCCTAAAGACTGAGAACATGTTTTCTCTCTGTTCTATAATGATCCCCCCCACCCCGAATCATAATGCTGCTAAATGTTGGTCCCACCTTTCTTTAAATCAGTGATCAGTAATTACAATGTTTTAACTAGTTGGTTCTAACTGAGAATACCGACTTTTTAAATTGAGAATTGATAGTGTAAGTTGTCATTGCTCTGGTTTTTGAAAGCTCATATTTATTATTTACTATGTGCCATGCTGTGTGAGGCTGTTTAGGTGAATTATCTCTTGTGATCTTCACAAAATTCATGAGATAGGAACTTGAATGCCACATTTGGGAATGCTAAAATGTTCACCAGGCCTTTACAGCAAACTATAAGTACATGAATAAACAATAATTGCTTGACCAAGATCAGGACTAGAGTAAGACTAGAGAAAAACTGGACCTAAGGAGGCTCTTGCTTTGAGGAATGTGGAAGTGCCGTTAAATTTTTCCACTCTGAGTGCCTGTCCTGTCTCACCCAGTCTGGCCCAAACCTTAGTGGTACCAGGTAAAGGTCTAAATATATTTATATAACTAATAATTCTTTTTTTTTTTTTTTTTTTTTTTTTTGGCGGAACCAGGGATTGAACTCAGGCCCTTGTGTTTGCCAGGGAAGCGCTTATTCCACTGAGCGATCTCCCCAGCCCCTATAACTAATAATTCTAACAAGCCTATGAAATCTGTGATGTTATATCCTCTTTTACAAATGGGGAGACAGAGATTAAGTAAGATCCCTGAAGTGCCATACACAGTGGCAGGGATGGGACTTAAATTCGCCATCCAGATCTGAGGTGGACACATAATTGAAATAACACAGCAATGAGCCCAGAATGTGAATTTTCTGGTTCTCAGTCCAGTGCAGTTCCTGTCCTACAACTATGAATATCAAGCTTTCTTCAGTGGATTAGCAAACCAAATGTGAGGATGACAGATTTTTCTCCAGGTGTGCAGATAATAATTTTTTAAAGCAGGTAACAAGACACATTTGAATCAAACATGAGTAAAAGGTATCTATAACTTCTAACAGTAATGGATGTTTTTTCTACAAATTATTTAATCTCTACCCTTAATGTGTGGAACATAAAAGAGTTGACCTCAGAAATATTGAGAGTAGAATAGTGGTTACCAGAGACTGGGGAGGGTAGAGGTGGGAGGATGGGAAGGAGTTGATGCATGGGGACTGAGTTAAGGTTAGACAGGAGGAAGAATCTTTGGTGTGTAACAACACAATAGGGTGACTACAGATAATCTTTACATGTTTTGTATCTGAAAAAGCTAAAAGAAATCATTTTCAATTCTTTATCATAAAGGAAGTATACATGCTTGAGGAGATAGATCTACTTAGCCTGACTTACCAGAGCATAATATATCTGTATATCAAAACATAATATGGGGGCTGGCCAAATAGCTCAGCAGATTAAAGCACCTGAAAGCAGACGCAGGAGCTGGGGATTTGATCCTCAGGCCTGTGGTGCCAGCTGTGCCCCAGAGGCATGCTGAGACAGCAATTGAGACTGAGCATGATGGTGCACACCTATAATCCCAGCTCTTGGGAGGCTTTAAACAGGCAGATCACTACGAGTCCGTACTTGTAGTGAGACCCTAAACACCCTGTAGACCCTGCCCTAAAATACAAAAAAAAAATAATAATAATAATAACATGGTAACCCATCAATGTGTATAGTTTTTATATTTTCATATATCAGTTAAAGTACCGTTCTCTACAGTTGGGGAAAAGGCAGTTTTTCAAATCATAAAAAAAAAAAAAGACACGTGATGAACTATAAGTACAATTATGAGCTATCATATTGTTCACTTTGCACTAAAAGCTGCAGACCTGACCTTCTGCTCAGATATTTTCCTGGCTGACTTTCTAAGTAACTTTTCTGGTCCTCACAAAATTTAGCAGATCCCACACCCAATGCCATAGAGATTATCTTCCGAAGAAACCTAGTACCTCACAGCATGCATTCAATTGCTCTTATTCCATGAAACATTTTTCTACATTGTAAAACTGTTTACTCTTAGTAGGAACATCTTTAGTCTACCTTTATAATAGTGTAATCATAATTTCCACACTGTGGGAATATCTTGGATGACATTTAAAACAACAAAATCAGGGAATTAAAAAATGTTGTGTGGCCAGCAAAAACTGATTTATTTCAAACATAAAAGGTATAAACTCAAAGATTACTAGCCCCTTGTATTGGTTACCTTTCCTTTTTTCTAATTTATTTTTATTTTTACATTGTAAGTATACATAACGATAACATTCATCCTAGGTAATTTGTACGTATACATGGTATATCCTGCTTCATCTTTTCCCCATTCTCCTCTTTGCAACCACATCCACCCCTTATTTGCAAGGCTTGTTGCCATCTTTTTCTTTGTCTTCTCTCTTCTCCTCCCTTATCCTGTCCTTCCTTTCCCCCTCCCCACTTCTCACTTGAACATTTTCTTCTCATTTCCCAATATCCCATTTTGGTCTTTATTTACACTTTCAGTTTTTCACACCAGAGAAACAATCTGGAATTAAAATGTGTTTTATTTCACTTATGAGTGTGCTCACAAGGTGCCTCCATTGGGCTAGAAATGTCTTACGCTTATCTTTCCTTATGACAGAGTAGTACTCCACTGTTTAAAAACAAAACAAAAAAATGTAACTTCTAAGGGCTGGTGAGATAGCTCAGTGGACTAAGCACCTGCTTAGACAAGTGTAAGAGCTGGGGTTTGATCCCTTGCACCACATGCCATGCCAGCCGTGCCCCTGGGCAAGCTGAGCACTCCAAGCACTGGGATTACAGGCGTGCACCACCACACCCAGTCTCAATCACAGTCTCAATCAAGTCCAGACGTGGTGGTACATGCCTGTAATCCCAGTGCTGAGGAGGCTGAAAACAGAACCATCACTGCCAATTCAAGCTGTGCAGTGAGACTCTGCATGAAAAAGGTGGGGGGCCCTGCCCTGTAGCTCAGTTCTTTAAGTGGCTGCTTCAACAAAGCAATCAGGCTCAGGTTGCTGTGGTTCGATCCCCACAACTCAAGCCAGCCAAACCTGCCCTGAAGGCATTCGGAGCAAGCAAAAAAAAAAAAAAAAACACATATTGGGCTGGCCACGTAGCTCAGTGGATTAAAGCACCTGTGTAGGCAGATGCAGGGCCAGGGTTCAATCCCCAGCCTGCTGTGCCAGCCCCCGGGGTACTCTGAGACTGTGATTGAGACTGGGCATGGGGGCACACGCCTGTAATGCCAGTGTTTAGGGTGCTGAAAATAGGAGGATCACTACAATTTGCATCTCTGGAATGATCAGTGATGTTGAACATTTTTTCATTTATATACTTTTTGTTTCTACTTTTTAAAAATGTCTATTCATTTAAGATGCCCATTTTGGGATTGGGTCTTTAAATTTGGGTCATCTGAGGGTCTGATTTTTGGTTTTTTTGTTGTTGTTGTTGTTGTTTAGTTCTTTATATATTCTGGATACTGATCCTTTGTCTGAAAAACAGCTGACAAAAATGTGTCTCCACACTGTGGGTCACTCTTGTCTCTGCTGGTGGTTTCTTTTGCTGTGCAAAACCATTTTAATAAGATTATATTGCAATTGTTGATTCTTTGTGATATTTCCTGAATCTTCTGATTCAGCTTTGGTAATTAATATGTATTCAAGCCTTGGCCATTTGTTCTTTCCATCTTATTAGAATACAGGTTCTCAAAGTAGGTATTGATGATCTGGATTTCTGTAGGATCTGTTGTGATTTCATCATTTTCATGACTAACTGATTAGATTTGAGTCTTTTCCCCATTTTTTGATAAGACTGGCTAACAGTTTGTCAATTTTATTTAACCTTCCAAATAATTGACTCAATTCATTGGTTCGTTGTATTATTTTCTGAGTCTCTATTGCATTAATTTCTTCTCTGATCTTTATAATTTCCTCATTCAACCCAAAGAATAAACATGCTATCTCTTTCATTGCCAGATATACTGGCTTAGTTTTTACATTTCTGATCTTTTACTCTCCAAGATGAATATGACTTGTGTAGCTCATATTTTCTAGCTAAGCCACAGTCCAAGGTGACTAGCTATCTATGAATCAACTTCCCTAAAATTAAGGAATCTCTGAAAGAAAGCTCAGTAATATAAGGCAGTTTCATACCAAAAGATACAAATATGGATAAGTTACATACATAAAGATAGAGCGAAGAATTCTTTTAAACTGTGCTCCATTACCTCTGAAATAAATTGGGAGAAATCTATGTAAATGAATTGGGAATCAGTAATGTTTTCAAAACTCAGTGAGTATGAGTCTCTAAACAAAAACCCAGAAAAGAATTTTAATGGAGAAATCAGGAAAATGTTGAAGAGGGCTTCAGTAACAACTTCCAAGAGAATGGGCTCTATAGATATCAATATCAACTTGTGGAACTGACTTCCGTCAAAAAAATTTTTAATATAGTTCTTGCTTTGGCATCCATTTTCAGTTCTCCTCTTTGAAACTCAGTCATACATGGCTACTTTTGACCTAGCTAAAACTTAACCTAACTGTGTACCCCACCTGTTCCACATCTCATTAATTCAAAACACAACACACCCACAACTGCTGGTCATGTGGTAAAACTTCACAGCCACCAAGAGAGTCTTGAAAGTCATTTCCTCCTATGCACAGGTCTACTTTAAACTAGCTGACCCACAGCAGCTGAGAAAAAGCCAGAGGGCCAATATAAGCCTAACTTCACAGGAGCCCCAGAGAAGCTTGAGCTCCCTGCCACCTTCTGTTTCCTGTCATCCTACCACCAGCACCCCTAGTCTCTCATGGACAGGTAATAGATTTCTTCTGTTTCATCCATTTTTGTTTCACCTCCTCATTGTGTCTCACCTGACTGGGACACCTCAGCACCCTCTGCACACACACACACACACACACACACACACACACACACACCATGAAAACACATGTCAGGTTTCTCCTAAGGAGTATTCGCCTTTGGCTTATTGCCACTCAAGACCAGAGACCTCAAGTATAGGTCAGAAAGAAACTATAACAATAGAAGTCACATCAGACAGTCCTAACAGTGTGTCTAAGAAGTTTATGGACACACCTGACAAAACTTCACAGTTAAATTGCTCATTTGAAACATCTGCCTAAGATTTTTATTTGAATGGATTTATGTCTATTTCATGTCTTCTCAAGTTAACAGTTTCTAAAACTCAAAACTCAGTACTTTGCTATTTAAGATTAGTTTAATACAGCACCTAGACCCACACATAAATCCAGGCAATAAATAAATAGAATACTACCAGACGTGCCGGCACACTTCTGTAATTGCAGCACTTGAGAGGCTGAAGCAGGGGGATGGACTTGAGTTTGAGGCCAACCTTGCTATATAGCAAGACCCTACTTCAAAAAAAAGTTAACTAAATAAATAAACCTAAAAAAAAATAAGTATGAAACTAACAAATGTTGGGAAATATATAAATCTTTATATATTCTTACATTTTATCCATTTCATTCTTACAGAGAGTAGATACCAGGAGTCTGGGTAGTGAAGTGGAACAGATACAGAGCAAGAGGCCCTGTTTTGAAGCATGTTTCAATGTGGACTCAGGGAATCACTTATGTGCTTTACCGTACTCACCATGGGTCCAGAACTTGTATATCTCACTTCTGTGACTTAAACTCCCCATAGTAGATGCATGAATGTCCCATAGGGCAACATTCTAATTTATTAGTGAAAAGATCAATGAAAGTGATTCAATTTGTTTTTTGCCATCATTTAGCCAAATACATAAGTAACATATAATAGCAGTACTCAATATATGATAGCATTTGATATTTTATCATATATATTTTGAAACAGAAGAATTATGGTATAGAAACTAAGGCAAACACATGTACTGTGCCCAAATCTAATGTAAAATGTGGCCATTATCGGCAAAACAAGTATCAGATGAGTTGTGTATCAGTCAGAACAGGCCAAGTAATGTGGAAATAAAAAATTAACTCTGATTTTGAAGGCTTAACACAACAAAAATGTGCTTCTCTACCATGGTACAAATCCAAAGCCAGCTCGCCGGGGTTCTGCTTCAGTTACTCAGGGACCAAAACTGACAGGGGCTGTACTTTGCAATAGCCACTCCTCTGGAATATACCCTGTCACTGCTTGCAGAGAGGGAGGGGCTAGAGGGCCTCACAGGGACATGTCCATATTGGTACTGGAAATGCTATATATGTCATTCCTACCCACAACTAGCTACAAAAACTAATCAACATAGCCCTTTCTCATGGCAAAGCTTTAACAGAATCCTCCCATATGCTTGGAAAGAAAGGAAAATGAGATATAATGAGCAGCATAAGACTTTACCATGTAAGATGCCCCTTCATCTAAATGCTATCGAAAAGCTCTTAAATTTCACAAGCAACTGAATGGCTATTTTCCCAAGTTGATTGATTTCTCACTGTTGAAAAAACAACCCATAGAATTGGATTTATCATTCTGTTAGGCTTTTTTTTTTAATGTATTTTATTTTTGTGCTGACTTAGCACTGGCTGATTCAGTCAGTCTGAGTGTGGGGGAAAGGATTACACATAATCAGTGCTAGTGTCACCCTTAGCATCTGAAAATAAAAGAAACTGTCAGCCAGAAAGGAACTTTGCACAATCAAGTGTTAAATGAAATAGTACCAGGCAAAATAAGGTAATGTTCTTTTGCTGTCTAGCACCACATAAGATGCTAACTGAAAAAGTAAATAAAAACACTCAACATGCATTTAGCTTTCATAATTTACCTTCTGCAAGGTTGATTTAGAGTATGCGGAATATGCCACATTATTTAGGCTGCAAAAGGGGGCTGCTTTACACTACCTGCCATGTACAATTATAATAATCTGTCAGACAAATATAATTACAGAGTGTGATGTCTGTTTGAGTATGAAGGCTTTGATTGTGTGGTATTGTCTGCTTTACACTGTGGCACAGCATAAACAATTGTACTCTGTGGTAACTCTCAGCTGGGGCTAATGCTCAGAGTCAGGAACGCCCCATCAAAAAGCACAGATGGTTGGCTTTAAGGTTAAGGTTGTTGGCTTTGTTTCTTCCCTCTCCCCCTCGTGCCTCCAGGGCGTTTTCAAGCACAAACTTGACCACAATCAGCCTTTTGCTACATAAGGTGGTAGGTTTCTCAGATATTGTGAATAAATCATAAATGTGAATGGAAACCAATGCAGAATTGGTCAATTAACAAGTATGAACCATTTTAATGATGAAAAATGGGTTGAGAAGGGATTGCATGGATCACCTTAATGGTTAAAAAATAATTAGGTGATGTTCCATGGGATTAAAAGATAATGTTGTTATTTTATAGAGCAAGTTGTGATTATAATTTGTTATTAGCCTCACACCAGCTGACAAAATAGAAAAAGTAAGCATCATTAAAGGTTATCATAATGCTATTCAGTAAAAGAAATCCCAGATATATTTGATTTTTAATTTAATGATCTCCTCACTGTTGCACTTATATATACTAATTTGAATCAGGCTTTTTTAAAATTTAGTTTTCAGTTGATGATATTCTCATGACTGTCACCTTAATACCCAGAGATTATGCTGCAGGATTTCTCTACAGGAGACACCTTTTACTTCCTTTTCAAGATGAGTCTTTCTTGGTAAAGCAACATTTATCAAGTTGTGCTTTGTTGTAATTCATGTAACAGGGGATATTGGGATTGTAAACCAAAACATTTCACTTAAATTTATGCTCAGCCAAAGGAAACAACATGGATTTTGAATCTTATTTTTTAAAATAATTTAAATAATAAATCTATAACATTTTCATGAAATATGAACCTGCTTACATAAAATAACTACATATTAACAACAGAAGCATCTTTCATTTCTACGTCTTCTGGGCAAATGGGAAAAGAATCCCAGAGATGAATTCTTATACTGCTGATATCCTTATGCCAAAGACATGAAGGACTTATTTTCTAGATAAGTCCACCAATGAGAAAAGAGCTTTACTTTTACATTAAGTACTTGAGTCTTCCAGCATAGGATTTAAGGGAAGTCATAGATTTATTATAAAATAATCACAGAATCAAAATCTTTGCATTAACAAGATTACCAATTAGACACTTCTTCCCAAAATGTTATTTTCTTCCTTAGATCTCACTGTACCTTATTGAATTTTCTCTCCTGGTTTATATAAAGACAATATGCCTACCTCTCTATTGGCCTACAAACTCTTTGAGGGCAGAAAGTCTTCACTCCACTTTGGCTCCCTAAGACTTACTATGGTATGTAGGTTACCATGAGGAGGTGAACAATAGATAAACAAATGAAAGGAGATAGCTATATTGTAAAATAGTGAACATTTGTTGCCCAATCTCTGGCATCCATTTCCTCCCTTCTTGTTCCCTCACAACCACACTGTCTAGCTGGTTCCTCCATCCACGTCCCACATGCCCCCTTGCCAACATCCCAACTTCCATTTGAAGACTCAGATCCAGAATAAAACATATAATCTAATGTTTGATCCAACTAATAAGTGATTGCTTTTGCCTGGAGTGTACTACCTATGTAAACCAAATCTCTGCACCATTGCAGGGAAGAGGAGGCAAAAACACCCTTTTCTGCTGGTTAGAGAGTAGAAACACAACAGGCTGAGAACTAATGGCATTTATCAGAATCATGAGGACAGCTTATCTTGTGATAGAGCCAACATTAGGAAAGGCATAGCAGAGACTGAAAGAAACTGGAAGCCTTGTTTGAACACATTTTTACCTTTGGACCTTCTGTTTACAAGGAAACAAAGAAGAAGTAATTGGCTTTTTTTTAAATGTAAGTTGGGTGAGAATTTGTTGTTCCTTGCAAAACAATGTGTCCTAGCTTGGGGTTTTGCAAGGGGAATAGTACAATATAGGACACATATTTCATAAGGTTATTTTATAATGAATTACCCCAAGAATCATATACCAAGAGTTCAGGAAATCTGTCCACCACTAAAAACCCAAAACCCTACCTAAGAGCCTGGGTCTCATGGTAATGTCCTACTTGAGCACAACTGAAGACCTAGAGCCCATCACAATGCCTCCCTTGAGTCTATCTGGAGGCCTAGAGCCCACAACAATGTCTCATGTAGGTCTATTTCACAAATCTGTACTGGGAAGGCCCCACGGTCAGTGGTAGAAACTAGAAAGTCTGTGCCAGTGGGATGAAGGTTCTGTGCTAGCAGACTGAGGGATCTGAACTGGAGCCAGGAAGCAACACTCAAAGTAAGAACCCAAGTCCCTCTGAAAATTACCACAACCACCTTCTACAATAGTGAGGTCCCATGCTCCTCCAGTGATGAGGAAAGCAGAGTTTCCATCAGGAAGGCCAATGTGACAAGCTTCTCCAGGAGACTGAGCAGTGTACCATTTTCTCCTCTGGAGCCAAGAAGCATGCTCAAGGTGAGGATCAGAGCCCTCCAAAGTGAACTGGAGCTATTCTCAGTTTCAAGGTCCTGAGCTCCTCCTCCAACAAGAACAGCCAAATTCATCAGGAAAACCAGCATGACAAGGTCCTCTAGCAGCATAGCCCAAGAGAACCAGCAGCTGCCAACAGCTCCAATAGCTTCACCAAACAGCTTCCCTAACATCCTCTCTATAGCTTCTCCTGTTCTGCCTTTATGCTGCTGACAACAATCCTCAGCTAGACCTCCAACACACAGCACCAAACTAGTTCAGTTCAGCTAGCTGTAACAAGCAGACCACCAGTTGGCAAACCACCACACAATGCATCTTGACACAGTTGTGAATATTGCCATTGAATGGATGATATGTTAAGCTTACCCAAGGTACTTCAAGCATTTGGACTTGGCCTAAAGTATAAAACATACACCACTTCCACCAATAGCAAATGATGAACACTTTTTTTCCCAGTTCCCTCTGTAAAGAATGAGTATCTTGAAAAAGTTAGTGATTCCAGGTATTATGTTAAAAATGTACAAGTTGAGTCTGAGACATGTAGTTATTCCAAAAGGCAGGAAAAGTTTTCAAAATCTATTATATTGAAGAACTTCAGAGTTCAATTGAAAGGCTCCCACTAGACAACTATGGGCCTAGATGAGCATGAGAACATAATTTCTGTACCTTATATTAATCAAATTTGAAAATCCACACATCATAGTTGTATTAGAAGAAACAAATCCCATTAATCTTAAGACAACCAGAATACCTAAATAGAAAATATCAAACATTTAACTTGCAATTCTGATATGAATTCCCCCCAAGGAGAATTAAGAATTGTCAAGGAAAAGTGTTTTCTCTATAGACATGTCCAACAAAGAAATGAAAAAAAAATCCAATTTTGCAAATGAAATAATAGTTTTAGCCAATAAACACAGAGTCTACTCCCATCCTCAACAACAGGGACGACCAAAGACATTATGTGCCTCTCACTGTGAGAATATCATGTCGCATTTGAAGTATTCTTGCCAGATAATCAAGCCTGAATCAGATGAAGCCGCTAAATCTCCCTATTTTTTTGAAGGATGCAATCAACAAAATCCAAAAAATAAGAACTCTATGGAGAAAATGACCCAATTTTATCAACAAATAAGTTCAAGGATAAAAGAAAACATTGTAGGAACAATTTATAAATTAAAAGATTTCTAAGAGCCATAAGAGGCGAGTATAATCTAGTGACCTTGTTGATGTTCTGATACAAACCAACCATTTAAAAAAATCAGATGATCAGAGAAATTTGGATGTTGCCTGAATATTTGATGGTATTAAGGGATTATTAATTCTATAGACATGATAATGGTACTATGGGTGGGCCTTTTAAAAGATTCTTAATATTTCATAGATGCATAAAGTAGTAGTCATGGATGCAAACACTTGGTATCTTGGTTTTACTTCAAAATAATGCAGCAGCAGAGTGAAAGAGAAGATTAAATGAGACTGACTGTGTGCTTGTTGTGGAAGCAAAATGATGGGTGTATGTTAGGACTCATTGGACTCTTCTTTCTACTCATGTAATTTTTAAGGTCTTAGGGTCACAAATGTTAAAAATTATAAAGTATAACATTCTATTGTTATGCAAATATACAGACATTTCAGTTCTCCGTGCTTTTCATAAACAAGACTATTACCCTTTAATCATGTTCTAATTTCTCCATATTCTAATTCACCTATATGTCAAGCCACTGTCACTGACATCTGCACACCTCCTTCCCAGTGAGCATTACCCAGTAAATGTGTGCACATTTTGACCCACGGAGGTAGCGTCGCGCACCCAGCACTCTCCAGCCTACACATGCAGACTTCATTTTTATTCACAGTTTTCTTCTAGTCATTCCCTGACACTTCTGTACTCCATCCATGGCACTGTTCATTGCCATTCTCATATCATTCTTTAGCAAGGACTGTTTCCTAACTCAGGCAGACACACACATAACCACTTCTAGGTTGAAGAGCCCCCTTTCTGTGGGCCTCTATATATAATCTGGCTCAGTCTAAACCTCTTAAGTAAAAGGCTGTGCTGGAAATAAAATCTGCTTTCTATGCTCCACTTTATTTCCAACTCAATAAAAGCAATGGTCCCCAAAGGAAAGTTATGCTGGAGTTGAGTTCACACAATTTCCCTGAAATGTAATATGAGATTTAAACACAGATGATATGACTGGTTAATAAATGTCACCATTGAGCAGCTTTGTTCACCTAATAATATCATTCAGATCATTATAAACAAATTGAAGGGGTTCTTATGTGAAACAAACACGGCAGGAGTTATTCCTGCGTAACACAAGACAGAGGCAGGGCAGCCAATCCTAACGGCCTTCAAGAAGGGGCAAGGCCAGCATAGGTATCCCGGGAGGGTTTTATTTCCAAATATAAAATTCATGCCATGCTCACAGGCAGAACCTTAGAATACTCATAATGATCTAATGACAGCATTACCATGGAAGGCTGCTGCTAATACCTTGAACTGCTGCCGTTCTATACAGATCCAGGGATATGATTTCAAAGCTCATGTGGGATGCAGACTGCCCCAACTGAAAGCAATCCTCCCGAGTAAAAAGGAGAAGGAAGAAAGGGAAAGGGCAGAATGCAACTGAAGCCCACAATTTGGGGTCTCTAGGACAGGGAGGTCGGAGTTGGCTCTTTGATTGTGGGGTTTCTTTTATTATAGTTGTAGTTCGTGGAGGCAGTGGTATTTTATGGAAAAGAAACAGAAAATGTCTCTAAATGAGAAGGCACCGCCTGCCTCTGACTCTCTGAATTACTTCTAACTTAAAGATTATGATGTGTTCATTTTTCTCTCTCAAGAAGATGTGGAGTAATTGCTTCCATCACCCCCAAGCTCCCCTCCCTCTGCTGTCAAGGGACAGGAGCTCACTGAGGACAGCTCATTTGCGCTCAATCGAATTTCAACACCAACAGCATCGGGGAAGAAAATAAATAGCACATTAACTACAAGAGAGTTGGGAGCCCCTGTAAGTCAGACCAAATAAACATCCAAGGCCTATTGGGCCTGTCGCTTGGCATTTAGGTGGAAGTGGCTGTTGTGTTTCTAGAAATCAAAGGAAACATCAGAACCTTTGCAAACAAGAAAACTGCATAATATTTCAAATACCAGTAACTGCCTATATTTATAGGTAACATTCACTGTTTCACAGCCAACTCTATAATTTTTTTTGGAGAGAGGTTCTGACAAGG
>NW_004524662.1:9704833-9719079 GCF_000260255.1 Octodon degus | reverse complement strand
TCAATAATTTGCAGTTGGAATTCATAGTTTCAGCAGTCTTTCTCACATTTAATGCCAAATTTGGTAACACCAATTTAAAGTGCACTGTAACATGTGTTTAAGATACATTGAGCTCTTTGGAGAAAAGGTGTTATAGAAATCTAATAAATAATAAGTCAATGATTGACAAAAGATAATATTAGGATCTCACACTTGAAACTTGATAAAAATACATGCATGTTGGTTAATTCTCAGCTAGACAGTTTTGTTGGCAGGTAATATGCAGGAGTCCTACACGCCCTAGATTTTAAGGTTCTATGAGGGGGGAGGGGGAGAGATCAAGGGCTACAGAAGCTTCTTCCGAGGATAGCATAGTTCTCAACAAGAATCCAAGCAGGAATCCCGATTTTGGCCTTAAAAACGCATTCTCTGGTGCTATTTGGAAAATGAAAGAAAATGTGAAATATATAGAAACGGGAGTTATAAAGGGCAGCTAGATTGAACCACATGGCCAAATTTGAATCAGCAAACTGACATTCTCTAAGATAACACACATTATGTCCCATAAAGTTAGAAAAGGAAAACAAGAGCCAAGTATCATTACTCATTTGTTATTTTGTGAGTTGGTTCAACTCAAGAATGCATAATTTTCTGGTTATAATGCAAACTAAGGAAAGACAAGAGCCAAATATAAACAATTTTTCCTTCTGGAGTAAAATATATAGCTATCCAGGGATCCAATGTGATTATGAAAAGAGACCAGACGCTTAAATCTTGGCTGCTACAGGATGCTTGGCAGCCTATAGGATGATCAGAAGAGAGGTAAAGATGAGTCTAGGAGACTACTTAAAGCTGGAAATAAAGTGTTGTAAATAAGCAAGAGTGGGCACAAGCTTATAAGTAAAATGATAAAGGTGCATATAAAGTTTTACCAGAAATCTGTACTATTTCATCAGCTAACATATGATGTTTGAATTTTTACATAAAAGTATGAATCTCTAATAAGTTGCTTTAGGTTTAGATTGTGGTAACCATGAAAGTAAAAATAAGTTACACTATTTTTTTTTAGGTTTTTAATGCTTTCCATTGTATATTCGTGTCAAAGGGTGTAAGCCTCGCCTTGTTGTACTCGCAACAAATCCAGTTTATGAATGTTCTCTGGGAATGTAACTGGTTCACAAGTCCAAGAGTTAAGGCAAATCCTCTCTTTCTTAATTTTTCTTTAGTGAAATTGTTGATTACTATGTATTCCTAGTATATATACACAGAATATATAACAGTTAGTGAACAGGTGTATTTATATAGAGATTTTTATGTTTGAAACAACATATTACTCTTTATCCACAATTTCTAAATGATCCAATACACATTGTTTACGTGAATATCATTTTCTGTTAAACTTGCCCTAAAATTTAACTGTTCTGTTGTTGGGATTGCAGTTTTACATTACCACAGTGTTGACAATTAATCTTGTAGCATCTTATTTCCTACTATAAAATTGTAATAGGACAAATATCACTCCTTAGCAGTGAGAGAGAAAGCAAGAGCAAGAGCAGGAGAGAGAGAAAGAATCTGGAGAAGAGGAAGACACAGACGACTCAGTCAATATACTAATGATGGAGGAGTGGCAAGAAAAATTGTGAGGGAGATAGCTCAGTGGAATAAGCACCTGCCTGGCAAGCACAAGGTCCTGAGTTTGATCCTGGGAACAGAAGGAAAAAAAAAAACAAAAAGAAAGAAAATAAGGCTTGGGGCCAGGGAGATAGCTCAATAGAATAAGCACTTGCCTGGCAAGCACAAGAGCCCAAAGAATTGTTCTCCACCCCTGAGCCTCCTTTGATTTGAAAACTTTCTTTTATCATAGAGTTATAGCACCTCAGAGGTGCTATCATATAAGGTATTATATTTGTTTCAGTAAAAAGCATGAGAATTGATAAAGTAAGATTTTGGGTTTCACAACCCTAATCAATGTCAGAGCGTACAGTTTATGCCACCAGATTGGGGAACCAAAGTCAAAGCCAAGTTGATCTAAAAACTGATTCCTTTGGAAAGAGAAAGTAAAAAAACTAAGACACTGGTGTTTCCTGAGAAATCTGCCCCTTTGCCAATGCCTATCCTCGACTCATGGCAGGGAATAAATGAAAGAAACCCCAGTTACATGTTTCTAGAAGGAGACAGAACTAGTTGAGAAAGAGCCAGATAAGAAGAGCTTGTGGCTAAGACCAAGAAGGTATAGCTATTTCAGCGACCAAAACATGAAACCAGACAATGGAGGGGAGTCACAGAGGTGCTAGCCTGGGCCAGACATATCCACAGCCCAACCTCATCAGCATAAGTATTTTATAACCTGTCTGGAACCTACACACAGCCCTGGGACTGTTTGGAATCACAAGCTATTGAGTCTAGGGGACATGCTCTCTTGTCCTGTTCATGAGCCAGATTAGGATTAGAATGTGGAACCCACTCTCTTCTGGTCACATCTGGAAGCCCTAGGGTTAAAGATTGCTATTGTGCTGATAGGGCAAGATAAGAATTGCTGGAGACTATAAGCATCTGTGGAAATTACAGTTTCTTTTCTCTCTCTCTCTCTCTCTCTCTCTCTCTCTCTCTCTCTCTCTCTCTCTGTACCAGGGATTGAACTCAGGACCCTGCACTTGCTGGGCAAGTGCTTATTCTACTGAGCTATCTCCCCTGGCCCTTTATAGTTTCTTCATTACCTCCCTATCTTGTCCTTGTCCCTGTCCTTGAAAGAACACTTTGTTCTCCCTAGCTCACCATAGTCACCATTACCTTTCCTGGAAACAACCAACACCCTTCAGCCATTGTTCAGGGCTCAGATGTAAAGAATAAATACTAAGCTTGTGGGTACCTCACAGCCTTTTGTTCCCTGAGAACAGCTGACCATCCCAAATCCATACCTCCCCCTTCCCCTTATTTTATCTCTGGCTCTTTCTTTTCACTATGCGCGTAACACTTGGCAAAAGACTGGGGACCCACTGCAGGGGTCCTCAATAACTGGCACCAATAAGGTATGGAGGACAGTGTAAGAATCCTAAATTGATTACACTTTATTATGGACAAAATAAGAGGTTGAAGTAGAAATCTTAGGGGAAAAAATGTGTTCAGACCTGTGCTTATAGTTTAAAATTTATAATTAAAGTTTGGTAATAATTATAAAATGCCAGTTTCCACATTTAAAGGGCTCACAGTTTAACAGATAGATAGACAAGAAGATAGTTAACTATATATGTGAAATATTTGAGATATATATATAAGTATGCAAGATAGAACAGCACAGAGTAGGAGGAAGGAATACAACCTGAATTAATTTTTGAAGAAAAAGAGCAAATAATCACAGAGTGAGAAAAGGCAGCTTCTGTTGTTGTTGTTGTTGTTGTTGATGTTGTTGTTGTTGTTGCTGTTGTTGTTGTTGTTCAGATTAGGGGAATTCATATGTCTATATGTTAAAGGGAATAAGAAAGTAGAGAAGTGGAGGATGAAAAGAACAGCTACAAATCATGGCCAATGAGCCTCAAGGGGGCAGGAAATAAAGGGACAGAGATCACGAGCTCAGACCTTGGCAGAGGAAGGATGTAAGGAAGCTGAAAGGAAGCAGAGACGAGAATAGTACAAATATATATCCACACAGTGAGAGTGGGTGGAAAGTTAGGTGAGACCATGCTTCTTAGGCCCTGCTTTGTTTGAATAGATCTTTGACTTCTTTAGTTAGACCTATTCAGACAAAGCAGGGCCTATGAAGCATGAGCTGTTTGAGAAGTAAGAATTAACAGGTTGTAAAGAGAGGAGAGTAACATGGAAAGATTTATAGTTAAATACATTTTCTGTGGTAGATATTCAAGGCATAAAGAGAGAAAATGAAGAAAGACTAGAAACTGAGAGATTCATTGAAATTATTGGAGTGGGGAGGAACTGGGGCAGGAGATAAAGGCCTACCTTAAAACAGTGACAATCGTTTCTGCAGATAGGTATAAGCAGAAATCATTCTCCAAAGTGAATGTTTAGTCATCAGCAATCAGGAAAGAGAGGCAAGGAGGATGCTACCCCATTATTAGACATTTGTCTCTCCAGAAATCTCAGCAAGAGCAGGGAAAGAATGGAGGGAGAAGATAATTAACTTACCTTTAGACACAATGAGACAGAGATATTGCTATGGGTTCAGGCAAAAATTGATGTTGACACTGAATGTCATTGAATTTAGGGATTCAGATCTCAAAAGCAATAGCTTGAGCTAGATATAAGGAAGGAAAGATGTGCTCCTAGAATGGTAGTTGAAACAATGAGTATAAGATCTGCTTCAAGGATTGTGTGAACAAAGGGACTTCATGGGCTTTCTTAAAAGATCTATTTCTGAAATTTGTCAATCTGAAAATCTTCGCCATCTTCAATGATTTCTATAAATCCTACCCTGACCCATTGAGTTAACATTATTTCCTCTCAATTGATCCTCTTTTTGTCAGGGAAGCCCTGAAGCCCTGCAAATTGTGATAGGGAACTAAAATTCACTAGGGACATATGCTTTTATCATGAGTTTATTTGTTAAGGTTAGATAGCAAAGGCTTTAAGACTGTCAGATGAATGGACCCTGAGTAATAGAAAATATACTAAGCTAATGGTGAGAAGCCTTTTTTGTCTGCTCTGACATTAATGATGGCATAGTGTACAAATTTATACCATGTCTTATTACCAAGATTAATACTTTTATTATGAAATCAGTACAGCATTTCATTTTGCTCTTTAAACCATCTTATGTGCATATATGCATATATGCATGAAATTACCAAAAATAGATTTATGTAATCAATTTTCATGTGTATATCATAATGCACAAAATAAGTACATGTCCATCCCCCCTCCAGAAAGTCAAAAGTTCTGTTTTTCTTGCAGTATCTCACAAGTGACCTTAGTAGTGACCCAAATATAACCTACTAATTACCCTCTGTGTACCTTCCAGGCCCTGATTAGTTGTATTTAGCATTCATGTAAGATTGTGACTCTACTCTGGAAATCTTTCGTATAGCTTGTAATTCCCAGTGGAAAAAAAAATTGCTGTGACCTATACAGTTGGAGAAAAGAAAACACAGCTACACTTTTCCGAAAGCAGAACAAAGCATTGAAATAACATACCTTTCACTAGGGCCTTGGTGTTATCTGAAACCCTATAATCCACATCCTATTCTGCTTCTTCAATAGGTTAGATGATTTCAGTGGGAAAGTTGGAGAACTAATCAATTTTGAAACAGTGTCTGCAAAAATAGTTAATGCTCACTAAAGGGTGACCTAGTCATAAAGCCCCCACTGGAGCAAGTAAATAAATAAGCTTTGTATAGCAGTGTCAGAAGCTCAAGGCTATCATTGTGATCTTCCATCAAAACTATCAGAATAATTTATTAAGCACCAACATGTAGGATGAACTATGTGATTCCACTGAGCTAATCCCTGAACCCTTAAAACATAATGTAACCTAACTTCTGCTTAAGAATTTCTTAACACTTAAGAAATTAAGATTCATTGTGTCCATACCCAAACTTGCCTCCCAAACTGCTTTTTTTTTTCTTGAGTTTCATGTGTTGGTGAAAGTCTAAGTCAAGCAAGATTTCTCTCTCTCTCCCCTACCCCCTGCAACCAACCCATTCTAATTCAACTTCATAGTTATGACTTGCACAGTTTTCTTTTGTTTTACCTCTATAACCATTGACCTTTATACTAAGACTGTTGTGATTTTACTTGCCCTGAATCTCCTCTTCAAATCTATCCTCATACTGTCACTAGAATAACATAGTCTTCAAATCACAGTATGTCAGTCATCTGTTTAGACCCCCATCACCTATCATGCTAAAAAAAAAATCTATTCTTACTCATCTCTTAAACCTCTCAGATAAATTCAGCTATCCATTATCTCAAAAAATATTTATTAAGTATAAATGTCATGCTAGACCCTGACAATACGGTGGTGACATAGTCTTGGCTGCACAAAATTTACACAGGTAGAAAAGCCAATAAAATAACATTAAAGTATTAAGGATATTGTGAGGGTATAACTTGGGTACAAACAATAGAAAAGAACTGAGAACTTCCAATATTTCAGGTATAAGTAGTGAAAGAAATGTCACTAAAAGACTGGCCAGTGAGGTGAGTAGGAATGTGCTACAATGGAAAGTCAAAACAAATTCTGAAAGAATGATTATATTTGAGCATCAAATCATGCCAAGAAGTCAAAGAAATAATAATGAAGGAATATCCTGGAATTTAGCAGAAGGGTCACAAAAGCAATTTTATAGTAGTAGACGCAAAAGCCAGAATGTAGAGTTGAGGAGAGAAAAGAAAAGATATGCAGGGCTCAGTAAATGTAGAAATTTGGCTGTGATGAAGAGGGGAATTTTTGTAGTTGGAAGGGAATTTAGAGCTGAGGAAGACCCCAGAAGTTCAACACACATTCAAGGACCTCCATAACAACATCAGTTAATGACCTATATAATATTGCTTGGTTTTCTTCTTTTAGCTCCAAACACTGTTTTCTCTTTATATCTCCAACTCCTAGCACATAATCAGGAATTCTTTTAATAAATAGGTATTCAATAAATCTTATTTTAAAAGCTTAATAAACAAGTAATCTACTGTAATGGAGTTTAAGCGTCCTCATTTTCCATTCTCTTCGGTTTGTCTCACACTCCTGTTAACTGCCCTTCCTGCTTCATAGCACCAAGGGTCCCATAAGCTTCAGGTCTTCAGCTTCCTGCCTTGCCTTGTGCATCCTCTCTCCTAACACCAACACCAAGAAATTAACACACGTGCAATTGTGCTTCTCACTGTGGCCCTCTTTAAATCACCCAGTGTACTTCACTTTTCACTTCCAGAAGTACTTGAAGAATGTTCTGGATATTGTGTTTAAACCTTACTTGTTCAAATGGCTAGATCAAATGGTAAGTCTTTTCATCATCAAGTAACATAGACTTCTAACATAGACTTATTCCCCCCAAATAATATTCTGTCATTTTATTATACACTCCATTAGTACTATATAGCAGATGTTTTCTTGAGAAACTATAACCTAAATTTTTTTTCCTTTTTGTATTTTAGGGAAGGGTCTACAGGGTGTTCAGGGTCTCACTACTAGATCGGACTCATAGTGATCTGCCTGTTTACAACCTCCCAAGAGCTGGGATTACAGGCCCACACCACCATGACTAGTCTCAATTGCCATCTCAGCGGCCCTGGTGGTGGGGCCAGCACAGAGGCCCTGAGATCAAATCTCCGGCCCCTGAGCCTGCTTGCAGGTGCTTTAATCCACTGAGCTATTTGGCCGGCCCTTACAATCTAAATTTTAATTTTTTGTCCAGAATTGAAACAAGCTATAGGATATGTTTATCTAACACAGCATAACCCACCAAGAACAATATTAGATTGCTTGTAGTTTTTATTCACTTTCTTTATCTTTCTTACTCTGAACTGATTATGGTCATAGACTAAAGCTAAAATAATCAACCGATAGACTCTTCTGTAAAATTTAAGGCAGCAGAAATTTTCTTTGGACATAGCATTTAAAAATATCTAATGGGAGGTGGGGTTTTTTGTTGTTTTTTGTTTTTTTGTTTTTTGCAGAGCCGGGGATTGAACTCAGGCCCTTGCACTTGCCAGGCAACCACTTATTCTACTGAGCCATCTCCCCAGCCCAAAGAACTGAGCTAAGGGGCAGGCCCCTGGTTTTGTTTTGTTTTGTTTTTTTTGGGGGGGTTAATTTAGGTAAGTCCTATTTTTTATAAGCAAGGCATATGCCCTCTCTGTGAGGTAACAAAAACATGGCAGCATTTAATTTACTATGATTTTTATCAGAAGAACCTGGGATTATTTTATATTAAACTTCAGTTGAAAGAGGAATATAATCTATAATCATGTTTAAAGCTAAAATAATATTATTAGCTTTTTCCTTACTGCCATAGTGTCTCTCAAGTAAATGTTTGTTTAAAAAGGGCAATAAATGAAAACAAGAGACAAGAAAAAATAAATAAATAAATAAAATAATATTATTAGTGGATAGTTAACATTTAAAATATTCTTTTAATTTTTTAAATGCTTTCTCACTCAGTTGCCTCGGGGTAGATGGGGTTTTTTTTACATCATTCATGTTTAGAGACTACCTACAAAACAATAATCACCCTGTTGGGGGTCTCAGTGACAGCTAGTTCAATTTAGTTTCACATATTAACGTTTTTCAGCCGGAACTAGCCAGTTTCATTTAGAAGTAAGCTCTCTTACTTTGTTTGTTGGGTACTCTGGGGAACAGATACTGAGATGGAGGGTTTAGTGCTAGCTAGAGTCATGCCTGTCAAAGATGAAAGGAAGGTGAGTTTAGGTGGTGTTTGCAGGTAGAATGCAAAAGTTGGAGCCAGGTACCCAAATCAAAGACTTCAGAAGGAGTACCCTTTGACCACCATGGACTTAGAACAATTGTTCAATCAACATTACTTACATGAAAATTCCTGGACCTGCAGCCCAGAAAAGGACATACATGGTCATGTGCAGCTTCTTCTGTTTTAGAAAGCACTTTCCAAATGTTCTCAATTTTTAAAAAGACACATTGAACCTGGGTGGGGTGGTGCATGCCTGTAATCCCAACACTCAGGAGGCTGAGCCAGAGGGATCATTGTGAGGTCAAGGGCAGTGTGGGCTACATAGTGAGACCCTGTCTCAAAAGATAAAAAAGACAAACTGAAGCACAGCTCATGGAGAGAGCCAGGAACAGAGCCCAGAGCTTTCACCCTCCGATCAGTGATCCTAGCCCAACACTTTCACTCTCCTCCCCCTCCCCCTGCTCCAACACTTGATATGTGTTGAATACACTCAGTAGTTCTCAACATGTTTTTTCCTTACAGTTCTTTATTAGCAACATTCATTTAGGTTTTGGCCTCCTTTCAAATGTAATGTGAATGGAGACCAGATGCCTTTTCTGAACTCAATAGAACAAGAGGAGAGTCGCAGAGCCCATCTTGCCACAATCAAAACTAGTGCTTACAACAACACCCACTGTTGGTGACAGGCTGTGTGGAACAGGGCCAGTGCTGATCTAGCAGTATATGCCAACTCAGTGAGTCAGAAAAATGTTTCAGATGTGCCAGGTTGCTCAGAAATCCCCATCAGTTCCTGGGCAGGATAACTGTTGTGTTCCCCAAGAGCAAGAAACCAAGATGAGAAGACACAACATCCCTAGGATGTCATTCCCATCCCTAGCTGGCAGCAGAGAGCCACTACTTTGAAAAGGGTATCACAGACTTGCATGAAAGGCTAAGGTGGCTGGCAGCGACCCAAAAACACAGGATGGAAGGAGAAGCAATTGTGGGAAGGAATTCAAGGCAGACAAAAGGATTAACAGCAAAAAGATGTAGGGTGTAGAGGGATGGATGATTATCGTTTGCTGTGGGTTTAGCAACACTGACATGTTTTTATGAATATTTACAAGAACATTTGGAAGCTGTGCCTCTTACCCACACAGCCTCCGCCCCCAGCCCTCTTGGTAAAAACTGCACCATATTTAATGAGCCTGGGGGTGGGAGGGGAAACCAGGTCCTCTCTGCATCCAGGTTGCTGTCACTAAGCCTGGTTGCCAGCACACTTAGGGACAAATATTAAGCAAAAGAAAGTTTAAACAAGCCAGGATTGAGACCCTCTGCTTGTACCAGGAATCTTGGTGACTAACAAAATAAGACAAAGAAATGGTGTCTAAAAGACAAAGTGAGAGTCTCAGGAGAAAGCTCCATTGTAATGCCAATGTTCTCAACTTCTTCAAAAGAGTAAAGGAGTTTATCAGTGTCTGTAACTTAAATCGATTGCTAACAAAGGCATGTCAATTCTGAATTCTTGTGAGTGGATTTGCATGCCGGTTTCCTGTCCCCCCTGAATCCTGTTGGGCTTGATTCCATTTCATTCTACCACTACCTTTTCCAGAAGAACCTTCTTTGCTCATTAATTTTCTAAACTTTTATATCCCTTCTCTAAGCATGTATTGAGGCAGAAGAGTAGAAGTGAAAGCAGAGCTCTGGAGCTATAGATCACACATTCTAAACCAATCTCTAACACTCTGAGAAAGGTGCCTTGGCTCTTTGTGTGTGTGTGTGTGTGTGTGTGTGTGTGTGTGTGTGTGTGTGTGTGTGACGGAACTGGGGATTGAACTCAGGCCCTTGAGCTTGCCAGGGAAGCGCTTATTCTACTGAGCCATCTCCCCAGCCCCAGCCTTGGCTCTTTAACTCAGGATTTCACCCTCTAAAAATGGAAGTGGTAGGAATCAGTGGCGATAAATCAAAGAAAGCACTTGGCATCTAATTCGAGTTCAATAAATGCAAGTATTACTGCAGACCATTGATAGCCCTCTTGGCTATCCCCAATACTTTTATACATTCCCATACTTTTATACATCAGATATTGATACATCTATGCTGAATTCAGACTTTGACGTAAAGTCTGACTTATAGTGATGTCTAGGCAATCAGGACACAGCTACCAGCTATTAGTGAGGTTTCATGTGTGGAGAATCTAAAGCTGTATTAACCTCTGGGTGGGTACAAAGCAAACTTTCTAGCAGATTTGTGCTGTATCTTCCACCATGATCAGCCAGTTAGAAAATTATGCATTTCTTTTACTTTTCTGTTAAAGTTGTCCCCACCACCATCACCTCAGGAGTTAATTATCAACATCTTTTTTGTTCACTTGTTTACTTGTTTGCTCGCTTGATTTTCTATGCAACCTTCTTTGATTCCAAGACCCTTAAAAGAAATGTAAAAGCCCTTTAATCAACACTTTTTACATAATTGAATGATCAAATTCATTTTGTTTACTGAAGGCAAACATGCTGGAATTTTCTATTCTCTAGCCCTGATTTATACTAGAGGCTCTTGCATTCATACTGAGATTTTTCCTTACTTATCACCCAAAGGATTTCTTTGGGCTCTCTCCCACTTTGGACCCCCTCATTCCTGTACCACATGTGTGTCCCTCTGGCTCATTGTAGGTACACTCAGTGTTTTCCTAGAAAATAATACAAGGAAAATACATTTCCTGAAAACTTGCATATCTTTATTCTACCTTGTACTTAATTAATAGAGCACTTGAGTGCATAATTCTAGCTCAAAATAAAATTTCCTCAAAGTTTGAGTTTATCTATCTGTACACTTGCCTCCTATCTTTTGATGCTGTTTAGAAGCTAAGTCATTCTCTCTCCTGATTCTTTTTAAACCTGTTTTTTGGTCTTGTAAGTACTTAGAATCCTTTCTTTATTCTCAGTGTTTTGAATTTTCAAGGAGCTATCCTGTCATGAATCTTTTTTTTTCTCATTGCTAGACTTTCAGGTGCAATTTCTGGTCTTTAAACTTATGGCATTCAATTTTTTATAATTTTGTCTTGGGCAAAGTCTCTCACTGAGACAAAATACCTGACACCCAAGGAAGGACAGGTTTATTTAGCTCACAGTCTATGGAAGTTTCAGTCTATAATCAGCTGGCTCCAAGGCAGGGTGACCTGGCACGGGGGCAACAGTTCAAGGCAGCAGAAAACAGCAAAAGCAGCACAAGCAAACAGGGAAGAGCAAGCCTCCCCACTCCACTACTGTATGCAGGCTGCCGGCCCTACTATGAGTCCACCAGGACTTGAGTTGCGCATCCTCTCAGAACCCTGCACTCCCAAGGTCTCAGGAGGTTTTCCAAGTGGGGACTCTGGCCCCCTGTTGAGTCACTTGGTTAAACTTTTAAATTTCTCAAGTTGACAAAGTGTATCAACCCTAACCAATTTCAATTGCACTATTTCCTTTGTTTTCTTTTTTTGAACTTTGATGCTGACCTCTTGGATTGAAACTCTAATTTTCTTTCATTTATCTCTGGCTTTCTAGTTCCTTATCTTTCCCTATTTTCTTTCTTTTTTTTTTTTCTTTTATTTGTGGCATTTTTTAATTTTTAAATTAATTTTATTGAGAAGCAAATAACAATGAAACAGTTTCAAAACCGATTAGTAGGACACTTTCAATAATTCATACATTGCATATTGTTTTCTTCAAAGTGGTTATTCATAGTACAAGATGCAGACATGATGTCCTTTCCAAACACTATTAGTACAAATCTTTCTTCTCATTGAATTAAGAGAAAGTAGTAGGGTTTCAGGGTAAATGCTGAGGGATTTGACTGACCTTGTCAGATACAAAAGTTACATTTCTTGTTATATAGGTCTTGCTTTACCTTGGTCTTAACCATTCAGCAGAAAAGTATAAAAATGAGTTATGAAAAGTAAAACCATATTAATATGCTGAGCTGTAAAAGGTTCAAGTCAACAACTTCTGACATTGCCAATCCTATGGATAACCCACTATTATTATGGACTATATTGGATTATTTTGCTGAATTCACACGCCCGTAATATTTAAATGTCAATGGAATAGTCATCTCTGACAAAACTAAATAAAAAATGGGATATAAATGAAGAACCATTTTGTATCTGTATATACAAAATAAGTAGGATAAATATACAGCTACTTTCTCTTAATTCAATGAGAAGAAAGATTTCTACTAATAGTGGTTGGACAGCCTAGTGTGTCTATTTTCTTGTATATTCCTACGATCTTGTTTTTGTGACTTACAATTAATTGTTAAATATTTATATCCCTTAATTATCAAGAGTCTTCTTTTCCGATTTGTTAAATTTAAAGAGAAAAAACAAAATTTCAAGACCAAATATGAAAGTAACAGTGGGTAATATATTTTGTATTTTAATCTTTAAATTAGTTACTCAGAGTACAAGATATAGGCATTTAATTTCCCAAACAATATTAGCACAAACCTTTCTTTTCAGTGAACTAATAGAATTAGTAATATAATTATCTTTTTAAAAAGAAAAATAAAAAAAATGTGAAAAACCAAAACATTAGAAGCACTACAGAATTTCACTAAACAAAATAATAGGAATTCAACAATGATTGTTGTATTTCATATTGTTGTCTTCTAATTAGTTGTTCAAATTATTAGATATAAGTATGTAAAATTGGTCCAAAAAGCTATAAAATATTTAAAAGAAGAGAGAAAAAATTTAAGCATTAACTGCTCTTTTCAATAGACCAAAAGAAATCAGCAGTACAATTATCCAAGCTATCCTGGACACATACATAAATACCTCTTTTTCACTTTCCTTCCCTATGAACAGATTCTTTCCCACTCACATTATATATTGTACCTTTCAGATTTTATGTACTCTTTCAAGTTCTTACACTAGCAAGACAATACAATATTTACATGTATGAGTCTGATTTGTTTCACTTACAAGTATTGTCTCTAGTTGCATCCACTTACCTATAAAAGCCTCAAGTTTATTTTTCTTTATAGCTGAGTAAAACTGCATTGTATAGAATCACATTGTATAAATAGCATATCTTTTATATCCAGTCCTCAGTTGGTAGGAGAAATATGAGAAATATATATATATGAGAAAAACAAAATATATGAGAATTATATATTTTTTTGCTTTTGCTTTTTTGTTGTTTCACTTTTTTGCTTTTCTCTTCCTTCTTTTCTCCTTTTCCCCCATCCCAGTTTCTCTTTCCTTTTGAACAATTTCTTCTCATTTTACACTACCTATTGTACATTTTGGACCTTATTTACTCTTGCAGCTTCTCACACTTGGGAGACAATATGATGTTTACACGTGTGAGTCTGGCTTATTTCATTTATGAGTATGATCTCAAGTTACATCCATTTACCTATAAAAGTCTCCAGTTCATCCTTTTCTGTGGCTAAGTAGTACTCTATTGTACACAAAGACCACATCTTTCTTATCCATTCCTCAGTTGATGGACATGTAGGTTGTTTCCAAGCTCTAGCTACTACAGATTGTGCTGCTGTGAACACGTGTATGCATGTATAGATGTGGTGCAGTGTTTTCTGCGGCAGCACTATCACATCCAACAGGATCAGAAAGCAGCAATGAAGTGTCAAAGTTCTCGTCATTTGTTTTGTTATTATTAGTATCATTTGTGTTCATGTCCTTTTATCCCTGATTTTCACTGCTTCCCGACTCACTGAACAGTAAGAGCCCATTTTTTGCTTTTCATAGAAAATCCAAGGGGCTGGGGAGATGGCTCAGTAGAATAAGTGCTTCCCTGGAAAGCCCAAGGGCCTGAGTTCAATCCCTGGTTCCAAAAAAGAAAGAAAGAAAGAAAGAAAGAAAGAAAGAAAGAAAGAAAGAAAGAAAGAAAGAGAGAGAGAAAGAAAGAAAGAGAG
>NW_004524662.1:9700681-9704733 GCF_000260255.1 Octodon degus | reverse complement strand
AAAGAAAGAAAGAAAGAAAGAAAGAAAGAAAGAAAGAAAGAAAGAAAATCCAGTGAGTATCCCACAAGTAATTATCTATTTTAATTCCAGTAAAGAGTTCCATGTGAAGTAATCATGAAAAGCTAAAAAGGAGGAAAAAAGTCCTTTAGGCTATTCATTGACTATTTAGCTAAAGTAGGTTAAGAATTCCTTCTCCCAACCATTCCCTACAAATGAAAAAGAATTCCTATTTTTCTAAAGCATATGTTCAGCAAGGAATAGATGTATTAAAATATATTAGCTACCTTACAAAATGGTTGGGAAGGCTGGAGAAACACAGCCAAGGCTGGTGGCAAAAGTTCAGTCAGGCAGAGGAGCAGTCTGAGAAGGAAGTTCCCAGGGCTCCGTTGCCGTCAGGGCCGCAGTCTCTGGCTGGCAGCCTCTCGTCTCCCCGCGCGCTGGACACCTCTGACATAAGCCATCGAGAAGGAAGAAATTTTGTTTTATTGTTTATTTCCAGGTTCAAACTAGGCTGAATAGTTTTAACAATTAGCATAATAACTATGTGTATGTATCCTAAATTAAGCTTTTCTAAATATTTCTCAAGTAGAAAACTATTAATGCAAACATTTTCCCAGCTTTCATCTTTAATGCAAATGTTGAAATGTCATTCTGGTTTTTTTTCTTTTTTTCTTTTTTTCTTTTTTTTTTTTCTTTTAGTTCAGGGTCTCATTGTGCAGCTCAGACTCATAGTGATCCTCGTGTTTCAGCCTCCCCAGCACTGGGATTACAGCTGTGTGCCACCACACTGGACTTGGTCACCGGACCAGCGTGCCTAGGGGCAAGGCTAATATGGCATGTGGTGCCAGGGATTGAACCCTAGTCCCTGAGCTTGCCTAAGCAGGCACTTAGTCGGCTGAGCTATCTCACTGGCCCTTGAAATATTATTCTACTCCTTTTTAAAATGTCTCTCTTATTTCTTATCTCTGTAATTTTTCAGCTTTATTAAGTTATAAATGACCCTGAAGTGAACTTCACATTCACATATATATATTTGACAAGTTTTGATGTACACATACACATAAGACACCTTTCCACGAGAGGGTCACAAATCTACCCTTCACCTCCCCAGGTGTCCTTAATCCCTCCCAACCCATTCTACTTCCTCACACATACATTTGTCCCCAGACAATTGTGAGTCTGTTTTCTGTTCCTATAATTTGCTTTTTCCAAACTTCTATATAAATGAGATCACACAGTCCTAGACTGAATGGACACAGATGGGGAGAAATGGAGAAAACAATCCTCTTACAGTAGAACCGTAGGCAGAGGTGAAGGTCACCACTGCCCAGGCTCCAGAGGGAAAGATGACTATTTTGATCATTTGAAACTTACTGGAATTTGCTATGCTGTTCTTAAGCCCTAGACCCTAACATCAGTGTCAAAGTTCCTAGGATATTTTGCCTTTGTATGTCTGTTTGTGATACAAAGATTCCCAGCTGTAAGTCCTTGTGTTGGTCTCCTCTGGCTAACATCAATTTTGAGTGTTCCTAAATTTTAATAAAGGGAAAATGGAAGAGATTTATCACAGCCCATTTTGAAGAGTTATATGTAATTTGTTAATCCTTGTTCTTCAACTGGTTCAGCTTTTTCTCTAACTATTGTTATATCAGTTGTTTCTGTCTCACTCCAGGTCTTTATTTTCACTTATTTAATAAAAAAAAAAAGTGCTAAATTTTATCTTCTTAATGTTAATAACTAATCATGGCTTTAAGGAAACCATATAAATCATTTATTTTTTTCTATTTTATTTGCATATTCATTTTCAATTAATACAAAAATTATGATTATTTATTATATATTTGAAGGTATTTTATCAAATTGATAAATAGACCATGCAACTATATTTTCTTAAGTTTTAATGATTGGAGTCAAATGAATAACAGAATCAAAACGAACACATTTAATAATGTGAAAAAAGAAGAAATTAGCATTTTAAAAATCCAATTTACTTAGAAATAGTTCTTTTAAAATTGTGCCAGGTTAAACGAAAGTATACCCTGGAACAATGAGTCCAGAGAAAATGTCTTCTGGCTTTTGATACTCACACAGGCAAAAGCACAGAGAAAATTAGTGTTTCTGCAAGGACACAAGTCAGGACAGTGGCAGCATCAGCAAAATTCTGCATGAAGCAAGTCCACATACAATATCAGTATCTCAATACAGTTTTTTAACATTCTGGATTGAAATCAGCGTTGTTGATGATTGTATTACATCATATCCACAGACAGAGATACCTCGATAGTGAGCAGGTGATTAAATTGGTGTGAACTTACAAAGTAATTGAAATCAAAGTGTACATGACCCAAGACTTTCTTTAGGAAATGGATTGTTTTAATCATTTTATGCTTTAAGTTATTCAAAATAACTTTAATCAAATTATGCTTTAAGTTATTCAAAATTCCAAATGAATAAAATACCAATTTTTCCTTTCAAAATCGTTTTTAAAATTAGCTTGTCAAGGCCAAAATGATATATCATTACACACCTTCAATATGACTGCTTTTCAAACACAAAATGTCTATAACCAAAATCAGATTTACCTTATTAAACTAATAGGAAGCTTTTTGTGGAGAAAAAAATTAATAAAAAGTATATTTTTAAATATAGTCAATTGCCTCACTGCAGACATTTCTGTTAAAATCAACACATTTCAAATAAAAGTATTCAATGAGTATGTCTCTAAGATCAACTAAGATGAGTTCAGAGATTGTAGGTTATAGTTGTGCTCCTGAATTGTTAGAACATGAACTTCGGGTGTTTGAAAGGTCATCCTAAACAAAACGTCCATTATGGTCACAGCAGCTCTAAAAGTAGAAAAGCAGCGTTCCCACCTACATTACATCTTTCTCTAGCTCTGCCTAGCCAGAGGCATCCTGAGAATTGTATTTCCCCAGGTGTGAGGAAGGCAGGAAGTAGCCTGCTCTTGTTCTGATTCTCTGAACCAAATCAGTCACAGCTTCTGCTGCTGATAAGCAGTGCAGCACTAGTGCGCTCATAGCTATTCATACAGCAGACGTTCCTGCGAGGTTTCTGTTTTATTTCTGCCTTTCCTTTCAAGATAAACAATTACTATAGGAAAAGGAATAACAGTATAGGAAATCAGGACAGAGGAATTAAAGGAGCAAAACAATGGTGATGACAATAATGACAAATGAGTCAGAAAAATATAAGTATATTTTACTTAATATAAATTTTATATTTGAAATTGTTTTTACTATGCTACCTCGAGAAAAAATATCTGTAAACATATGCCTTCTATTAATGCAGTTTCTGTTAGCCAACTTGGGTACGGTATGCCCAGGAATTTTACAGGATAGCGGAAGATCTGTTTCCTGCTCAGGTCTTTCCCTGGTGGGTCACAGTTATTATTTTGTTTTGTTTCCATTTAGTCTTTTAACTATATACCTTTACTTTGCTTAATGTATTACACAGTAAGCCTGATACTGTTGAACTTTTTGCAAATTTCATGTGAACCAAATTTATTTCTTACTAGACTATGTAAATTTTAAATACCATAATAAATGTTTCAAAGGACATCCTTGTGTATGAATTATTGTTTGGATTTCCAATTCTTTCCTTAAGAAAAATTCCTTGAATTTAATAATTAAGATCAAATTAAGAACATATATAAAATTCTTTATATGCACTACAAATTGCTTTCGAAATGGCACAAACTTATACAATTGCCAGTATAAATGCTCACCCTTTTATATTCTTGACAGTTTTGAGCATTACCGTTTTCATATGTGAAAAGCCACCCATTTTTCCATTTGTGTTTTATATTACTTATAAGGATAGATCTTGATACCGGTTAATATTTTCCTATAAGTATTATAATATATGTGTTTGTATTCTTCATATACCTACTGCAATTTTTATGAGTTCTTCACCTTTACATCTTTGGTAGTATATTTCTTTGTGCTTTCCCTCTCTGTCTCCCTCTCTCCCTCTCCCTCTCCCAACTCCTTCGCCTCTCCCCCTCCTTCTCCCCCTCTCCCTGTCCCCCTCTC
>NW_004524662.1:9687337-9700491 GCF_000260255.1 Octodon degus | reverse complement strand
ACTAAGCTACACCCCAGCCCTGTCTTTTGTCATTTTTATTGCAAATATTTTTTGGCCAGTATTTTTTTAATTTTATCAATTTCTTTGTACCTTTATAAAACAAGCCTATCAAACATTCTATGAACACACTTTATGATCCTTTTAATAAGCTCACAATGTTCTTCACTTGAAGATCAAAATTTTTCACCTGGGCCAGGGAGATAGCTCAGTAGAATAAGCACTTGCCTGGCAAACACAAGGGCCTGAGTTCAATCCCCGATTTAAAAAAAAAAAAAAAAATCACCTATATACCTCCTATAACTTTTTGTTTTGAAATAATTTTCAACTCAAAAACTTGATAAAATAGCTTAAAGCATTCTCACATGTTACCAAGATTCTTCAACTCTTAACAATTTTGTTTGTTTGTTTTTAAGCTAGGGTCTCTTGCTATGTAGCTATGTAGTGGAGGTATCTCACTTCTGTAGAAGTGAGAAACTCACTTCTGTAGCCCAAGCTGGCCTCAACCTCACTGCAATCCACCTGCCTCAGCCTCTCAAGCGCTCAGATCACACATGGGTACCACTGCACCCAGCTAGAACTTTGAACAATTTCAACATATGACATTTTACTTCATCATGTTTCACTTGGTCTATCTCATATATGTCCATGTATATAATGTATTTTTTCTGAACTATGTGAAAGTAGATTTCCTATACCATGGTTCTTAATGCCTTAATTTTTTTCCAGTACTGGGTGTTGAACCCAAAGTTTTTGCACAGAGCTACATCATTTGTCCTGTTTTAAGACAGAGTCTTGCTGGGTCACTGCATTGCTCAGACTGAGCTCAAACTCTCACTCCCGTTGTCTCTTGTCTCAGCTTCCCAGAGTTCTGGGATTACAGTTATGTGCCACCCCATCTAGTTTACTCCTTAATCATTTGATGTACATTCCTAAAACCAAGAGTATTTAGTTTATAATGGTAAAGTGCAGAACATACAATATTCATACTATATTTTTATCTAATCTTCAATTTATATTCCAATCTTTTCAAATATCCTAATGTTCCTTATCAGGATCCAGTCAAGGGTTATGGATTACCTTTGGTTGTCCTATCTCTTTAGTCTCCCTTAACCCTGAACAATTTCTCACTTTTATCTGTCTTTCACAGCATTCTGACTTTGAAGAACATGAGCTAGGTATTCTACAGAATATCCCTGATTTTGAATGCATCAGCCTCCTCATGAGTAGATTCAAGTTATGCACTCCCATTATGATGTCTTTAACATAAGATCATGTCTACAGGCCCATAGTGTTTCTCAACCTTGAGCAATGATTGTAATTTTAATAACCCAGTCATGGTATTGTAAATTCTTTCTTCTGTTTAAATAAGGGGTATTTTTTAATTAATAACAGTCTGTTTTGTTATCTTCACTGTTATTATCTATTATAAAAAAACTTTTAATCCAAAAGAATTTATAGAGGAATAACTGCATGTTCAAAACAGTTTTAGAATCATTACTTATTTTGTCCCCATTTGAGTTATTGCTACATAGAAAATCATCCCCCAGCTTAGTGACTTAACACCCAATTTGTCATCTCTCATGTTCCGTTGGGTGGTCTGGACTGTTCATCACATCTTACTGGGCTCCTCTCCATGGATTCAGTTAGTCCTGAATGACTTCCTTCAGCTGGATGGCTCATCAGCTGGGTCTCTGTCACCAGGAGGTCTGGCCTAGGCTTCTTCCTGTGGTAATTTTAGGGCTCCATGAGATGAAGCATGGAAGTTACAAGGCCGCCTGACATCTTACCTGGAAGGCATATGCCACTTCTGCTGTAATTTACTCATTAGAACACAAGAGCGGTCTGTACAAGGTAGAGGCAAGATTAGCCAGTTCTATTTGATTAGAGCCGCAAAGTGCTTGAAGCCATCTTTAATCCCCCACTGACCCATTAGCAATCCTGACAAAACAAGAGAGCTGGTTGTAATTTTTCTAACAAATGTGGAAGCTGAGGTATGTCAGCACAGTATAAAGCAGTGCTCCTTAAAAAGTAGCCCAATCTAGCACCACTAATATCACCTGAGTGCTTGTGTAGCAATACAAATTCGCAGATCCCACTCAGGCTTTTTATGAAGTTTCACAGAGATATTGGGTAAACATTAGATATTATAGAATAGATATTATTAGTATTCTGTAATAATACAGACACTATATCTGAGAGAAGTTCCTAGGAGTCTATATGTTAAATTCTCCAAGCGGCTTTTATATACTCTAGAATTAGAGACGCAGTGACACCAGGGAAAATGGGTTTGTGGTGAGTTGTAGCGCACCCACTTCGTTACTTACTAGCTGTATGACCTTACGTAGATCGATGTTCCCTTTGAAACTTCAGCTTTTCTTATTAGGAAAAAAGATCTGCTTTTACTCTAGCACCCTGTTTTGAATACCAAAAAGATGCTGCATGGAAAAGCAGGAAGTGCAATAATCAGGAATATGATAATTCTGTCCCAGATCACACACCTGATTAGTGGTAGAATCAAAACTAAACCGACTGAGTTTCTGGTTTTTAAAGCTCTTCACATATGAATGTTAATTAAGCCAGCAGTTTTCCCACCTTTTTCAGGTCTTCAGAGTTCCCGCAAACTGCAGTGTTGCTTAGGAAGCGCAGGCAGGAGAAATCAAGGGTGGTTACTCTCGGTGACCCCCCTCTCTGTCTTCTCTGCCTCCACAGACCCCTCCACTCCCCCGCAAAACAAGCACGTACAAGGCCATCGCTGTGGGGCATGGGCATCATCCTTCCTTTCCGTGGGGAGGGAGTACTGAGTGGGAAGTGTTCGGGATGAGTGAGTGTTACTGAGGAGTGGGAGGTGGAGTGACAATCCTGGCCTAGATTGTGTTTTTCAAGTTTGATGCATGTCAGTGAGATGGCATGTACAGCCTGCTGAAGCTTTTGGAGAGTCAGAACTTGAGAGCTGGTGGGTGAAAAATTGCGATCTCTCCCTGATTATTCACCTCCTCCATCCTGTATTTTTAATTCACCCACTCTTAATTCTAATCTTCCCTCCAAGCAATTTTCCAAAACTCAAGAAACCAATTTCTGTCTTCTCAGATGGCTCAGTCTTTCTCAGACTCAGTCCAATATAGAAAGAAGCTAGTAAATTGTAGATAATCCCCTTTTCCTATCATAAGCCCAAATTTCCAACCAAACTGATGAAAAAAAAGGAGATGTAGCCAGGCATTAAAAAAAGTATAAATAAAATTTAACCTATGAAACAAGTAGCACAGTCTCCCCTGTTCAAAGCCCAGCTCCATCTTTTGCCAGCCGTGGCACATACTCTTTTTCTCATTTCCTCTTCTGTAAATAATGGTAGTAACTATAACACATAGGAGCTATAAGGACATTGTGAGTTAATACACATGAAGCCGTTAGACCAGCACATCCCACACAGCTACATGGAGCATTACTGATTATTTTTACACCAACTGCCTGCCCTGTCTCCTGTGTTTAATCTTTCTTTCTTTTTTTTTTTTTTTTTTTGTGTGTGTGTGTGTGTGTGTGTTACCGGGGATTGAACTCAGAACCCAGCACTTGCCAGGCAAGCACTTATTCTACTGAGCTATTTCCCCAGCCCCTCTTTAATCTTTCTTTACACCTGTATATCTTCCCATAATTAGCCTTTCTCCATCATTAGTAAATTTCCCTTCTCTTGCCTTAGAGAATCTATTATTTATTGCACAAACTCTAAACTTCTTGGCTTAGTGTTTAGAACACCACTATCATCAATCACAGCAACCTTACCTAGCCACATTTCCTGGGCCTGCTACATCAAGATTTGGTACCATCAGCACTGTGGCCACTGGGGCTGAATAATAATATTTCTGGGCTCTTTCCCAATACATTGTGTCAGGGATGTTTTCAGCATCTTCACGGACTGTTCAGTTGTGGCCACCAAAAATGCATCTGAATATTGTACAGGGTCCCTGAGGGAATAAACTTCTTCCTGATTGGAGGACTGTGGTTCTACAAAAACCTCGAATTTCTTGCTTACCATTACTCATATGTCCTTTGGCCAATCTCACTTTCTTTCCTTTTCTCAGACTATACTAATTTTTTTTAATTTGGTGAATGAGTTTAACATAAAATTTATCATTCTAAATGTGCTGCTTTATATATATTTATATTGCTGAGAAACCATCATGCCCATCCATTGCCAGAACTTTTTCTTCTTCCTAAACTTAACTCCATACTTATTTCAAAAATAATGCCCATACTCCTCCCCTCAGCCCTGACAGCCACCATTCTACCTTCTGCCCCTATGAATTTGAACACTTGAGGTGTCTTATATTTTACCTACAAAAAATGTCTTCACAGTTCCTCTGCATTACAGCATGTGTCAAACTTGTTCCCCCTTTTTTCACCTTATTAAGTGAATAAATCAAATACACACGCTTAAGTACCATATGGTTCCTCTCTTTAATTAATCCAAACTACAAATAAAGAACAAAATGAAAGATTAATAAAAGAAAACATGAAGATAGATCTTTTGTAGATGGAACGAGGACCAAGAGCCTGGGGGTGGGGCAGGAGTGAAAGGATTAAAGATGTGTCATCTACATGTACCAAAGTGCATGTAGCATTTCTATGTCACAAGCATGAATTAAAATAATAAGTACGATGAGGAGAGGGGATCAGAGACAGAGAAAGGGAAATGGGTAGGAAGAGAAAGGGAATAGAAAAAATCAGGAAATGTTAAGTACATGTATCTACTCTCTAAAACAAATATAAACATTATGAACTCAAAATATATACTAATAAAAAATTAAAAACAAAACCTATAGAGGAGGGGGAAAAAGAATTTTATCCCTTTTTAAAGCTGAATAGTACTCTGCCCCCCACAATGTGTGTGTGTTGTTGTTGTTTTTTTTTTGTGTGTGTGTGTGTGTGTGTGTGACACTTTGCTTACTTTCCCACTGTCTGTGAATATTAGATGGATTCCTACTTTGGGCTATTGTGAATAATGCTACTATGAACATAAGTGTACAAGTATCTATGTGTGTCCTGCTTTCAGTTCTCTTCTATTTCCAGAAATAGACGTGCTAGCACCTGTGGTGCATCTATGCTTAATTTCTCGAGGGTTCACTGTACTCTTGGGCACAGTGGCTGCCCTATTTCACACTCCAAGCAATAATTCATGGGGTTCCAATGGTTCCACATCTGCTTCAGCACTTGCTATTTTCCTTTTCTTTTAGAACAGCCATCTTACTTGGTGTTATTTTGACTCTCTTTTAATTTGTACCACGATTTTGATCTTTATTTTCCTAATAATTAGTAATTTGAGCATCTTTTCATCTACTTATTGATCATTTGTATAGCTGCTGTGGAGAAACATCTATTCTATTCCTTGCCCATGTTTTAATCAGTTTGATTCTGTTGCTATTATTGTTGAGTGGTAAGAATTGTTTATTCTGTATATTAATCATTTATCAGATATATGTTGTGCAAATATTTTTCCCCTACATGGATTCCTTTTTCACTCTAGCATTTAAGATTCAATGGATTGTATATTCATTTTTAACTTTAAAAATGGTACCATAGGCTGGGGAGATAAGCACCTGCCTGGTAAGCACAAGGACCCAGGTTCCATCCCCAGTACCACATGCCATGCTGCCGTGCTGGCCACTGAAACCGGGCACAGTGGTGCATGCCTGTAATCCCAGTACTGGGGAGGCTGAGATCATTACAAGTCTGAGCTACACAGCAAGACCCTGTACCAAATAAATAAATAAATAACTTTTTAAAAAAAAATTTAAGTGGTATCATAGGAAGGTTTTAGAAGAGCCCTCCCAAAACAAACATAAACATTTCATATGTAACTTAGTACTTTATAAATAAAATATATATTAGCTTTCTATCATGGAACATTACCACAAACCTAGTAATTTATAACAAATGTATTATCTTCCAGTTACATAGGGTAGAGTTTTGAAATGGATCATGCAGGCTGCTGTCCTTCAAGAGGGCCTATGAGAAAATAGGTTTCTTTGCTTTTCCAGCAGCTCGATGCCAACCACATGTCTTGCATTCTTCCATCTTCCCAGCCAGCAATAGTGCATTGCCTTCTGCCCACTCCTCCACAGCCCTAGCTCCCTCGCGCTCTGATCACAAAGGAAGGATTGTTTCATTGGCCTGTTTGATTAGGCTGGGTTCATGCAAACAATACAGGATAATCTCCTTTATCACGAAATCCTTAACCTTCATATCAAACCCAGAGTTCCTTTAGAAAGATAAGGTAACATGTTCACAGACTCTAAAGGTTAGAATATCTTTGGGGGCCCATTATTCTGTCTACAACAAAAAGGTTTGCTTAGATGTGAAAGATAAGTAAACTTAGAATTGCTATCATTGTATGACTTTCTGAACACATTTTCTCCCCCTCATCTCAGCTGAGCAGCATAATAACTCGCATCCTCTGGACTTTTGGATGCTAGTTGAATTTCTATAGACGCTCATGACCATCTGCTTTACTGACCAAGATATTTCATGAATTCACACTCTCTTTTCTGGTTTGGAATAATCGATATCAGAAACAGATGGGGTGAAATCTTCCAAAGTTTTGTCATAATGTTAGCAAAAGAAGTTATAAAAATCTAGCAAACTTGAAATGCTACCTCCAAATTCAGTATTAGTATATATGCTATATGTATATGAATTATAAATAATTAAAACACTAATTCCTTACATTCTTATGTAAGGATGTAACAGGTATTCAGCCAAAAGTGGATGGTGAGATTCTCAAATATTTTTTAAAGGTTCTTTGGGGTTTTTTTTAATTTTTTTAAAAATAATTTTATTGAGAGACAAATAGCAATGAGATTGTTTCAAAACTGATTACTAGCACAGTTTCAATAATTAATGCATTGCATATTGTTGTCTTAGTGGTTATTCATTGTATAAGATGCAGACATGATACCCTGTCCACAAATACTATTAGAACAAATCTCTCTATTCATTGAATTAAGAGAATAAAGCTATATATCTACCCTATTTTGAATATACAGATATAGAATGGTCATTCATTTGTATCCCCCTTTTTTTGTTTAGTTTTGTTAAAGAAGGGTATTCTATTGTCATTTAAATATTGTAGGTGCATGAATTCAGCAAAATATCCCAATACAGTCCAGTAGTCCATAATAGTAGTGGGTTATCCGCAGGACTGGCAATGTCAGAAGTTGTTGACTTGAGCCTTTTACAGCTCAGCATATTAATATGGCTCTACTTGTCATACCTCATTATTATACTTTTCTGCTGGATGGTTAAGACCAAGATAAAGCAAACCTATATAACAAGAAATGTAACTTTTGTATCTGACAAGATCAGTCAAATCCCCTCACGATTTATCCTGAAACCCTGTACCGCAGTGCGTAGATCCTTTGTCAGTGTCAGCCATGTGGATGAGTCATGGCCATTGCTTGACCAATTTTCTCTCTGTAAAAGCCTGAGAGAATGTTTTCTCTCTGGGTGACTCTCCTTAGGCACACTCTACAGCATCAATCACTTTCCTTTGTGTTCCTATAATCTCCTTGATCAGAAAATTTGGGATACAACTGGGTTACTCCCTCAAATATTAATACCCTAGAGATGCCTGGCATTGACAATATAGAATCATCACATGCACTGGTGTAGGTTGTTTTCAGAACAAAGTACATAAAAATCCATTTTATGTTCCGTCTTCAATCAATGCTCACAGGGCCATATGGAAGAACATACCCCAGTGCACTTTTTTCCTAATCATTAAAAATAAAATCATAGCTTTTCACAGCTCACCAAATTTCATAACCCCCATCCCACTGGATAAATTCTTCCTACTATCTACCATCGGCACTCTGCCTCATTTACCTGATAAATTCCTACTCATCAATTAGGCCTAGTGGAAATGTCAGTGACAACCTGACTTGGAGGACATTCAGGAGAAAGGGGGATTGAACTTCTGTGTCACCTCAGTGAAACATACAATTAGCCATACCTAGGACCCTAAAGGAATCTCCATGTATCCTTCCCAGAGTGTCCTAGTTCACTGCCAGAAGGGTGTGGGAGTATGGAATGGCCAACAGATGGAGATATATAGGTAGACAGACAGACAGACAGATTACGTAGTACTTCTTCCCAGAGGTATAGTGGTATAGCTGAAATATCCTGGGCAGATAGGTAGTGACCAGGCAGAGTCAAGCTCACAGCTTCCATATGTAGACATCATAATCTTAATCACCATCAGTATCCTAGCAGCATATTCAATCATGAACATAAGAGTGAATCAATCCACTGGTGAGTATAGCTGCCCTGTGGTCCAATCATCTTCCAAAAGCCCCACCTCTGGACACATGAGACTTTTCTAGAGTGTTTTATATCTAAAACATATTTCTAGATCTGTTTTTAGCCAGATCTACCATGAACTGTCAATTTTAGTTCATTCCCCTTGCCAAACAATGCACATACAGTGCCATATAATCTGCTTTCTCATAGAACTTTTAAAAATCCAGTTATATTTGAAACAACCCCTCACAATCACAAATATGTCTACTAAAGTAAGCCTTTCTTAAGTAGACTTAATTATTTTTAAGTATCTTATTTTATTTATTTATTTTTCCACAGGGTGTTCAGGGCCTCACTACTAGATCCGACCTGTAGTGATTCTCCTGTTTACAGCCTCCCAAGTGCTGGGATTACAGGAGCACGCCACCATGCCCAGTCTCAATTGCCATCTCAGCGTGCCCCAGGGGGCGGGACCGGCACAGCAGGCCCGGGGATCAAAGCCCCGGCCCCTGCACCTGCTTGCAAGTGCTTTAATCCAGAGTTATTTTGCCGGTTCTTTAAGTATCTTAGTTTGCTTATTATCAAAATATATTTGATTAGACAGTCAGTTTTGAACTATAGACCAGATGTCAAATCTGGGGACATAGTTAATAAAGGATTTACTGACATTATAATACATATGAAATGATGTTATAATTTCAGGCTTTGGGAATCACTGTGCATAACCTTACATACAAAGATAAAATTCGACATCATTAAAAAGAATTCTCAGATGCATTTTTTAAAGGCCCCACACAATTTTCCTGTTCCCAGGCAAAAATGCACTATTCAAACACTAACAAACAATATCCATAGTGGAGATAATACCATACCATTGGCTTGTCATTCATTTTAAAGGCTTTTTATCATAGAATAGGAAATGATATGGTTCTATAGAAATATATATTTCAGTAATGATCACACGTATTTCTACACATCCATACACTGAACGTCTGTTTCTTCTAGAAAATCAAATACAAATGAATGTTGTTGGAAAGAGATGTACTGCTATTCTTTTGCAAAGTTGTCCTTTTCCTTCTAGAGAAGAAAGGAAATGCAATCCTTTATAGAGACAATGAAGTGCGAGTTTATTCTGTAATTCTAGGATTTTGCACAAAAGTACATTTTAGCACAACACTCACAATGGATGAATAAATACACAGTTTGCGATCTGCCTGGTTGGGCTTTCTGGGACTCTGTCCCCTTTCTCATTCTCATGACCATGCCTCTAAGCACATAGTTTTTCCACCATTTCTTGAATTATCTGACCATCATTTCATTGGACAGGCTCTTTTCACAGTCTGGAATCTCTCCTCCTTCTTATTTACCTGACAAATTCTCATAATTAAGGCTTCTTGGAAGTGCCATTTCTTCTTTGTTTCTCTGACTTTTCTCACCTTTCTCCCCTACTGTGACTCCAGAACTAATAATTTTACACTAGTGTTTTCAAGATCTTATACTACTTGTATTTCTATTATAGCAGCTACCACAATGCATTATTACCTAGGAGCATGTACGTATGCCACACATCTCCAGGCCTAGCTTTTCATGCTTTAGTTTTCATTTTTCTAGCACTCAGATGTTAGCACATTGTGTCATAATTTGATGAGCAGACGTGAATAGAGAAAGTATGTAAGAGATGAACTTTCTTTTCCCTGACATTATATCCAACCCTGAGAATAGAGAAATATCTTTACAAGGCCAATAATGAGCTTAATGGTACTTAATATCAATTATGTTCAATCTTCAATTTTAGAAATAGCTTCAGACTTAGAGTTTTTACCAGTGGCAGTTAAACAAAGATATTAAAGGAAATTTTATTGCAGCAATTGCTCAAGTTGAAACAGGTTTGAGAACAAATTCAATTTAAATACATGCCATTTACTTCTATTTACCTAGAAGATGTTTAAAATGGAACACTTTGGGGCAGAATTATAAAAATCTCCATCTTCAATTGTGAATCATGAGGAAGTCTTTTTTACAGCTTTTCAAACATTGTACTGTAGCTGGTTATTCAAAAGTTCAAATTATTGCAGATTGTTCCAGTGCCAGAGATTGTTAATATAACATTCATTCACATGAACCTATCTTCTGTGGAGAGCCCTACTTCCCATGGATTCACTCTCATCATCTACAAGATGGTATAGATTGGGACAATTTTGCTAGCCTGTTCTGTACTATTCCAGGCTCCTCCACTGGTGGGCAGCATCTCATGGCATCAGCTGATAAAGAAGGCTATACTTTGTCCCATTGAGTTTTTAAAGCCAAAGGTTGCAAAACAGTCATTTAAATTATAACACCCAGTTAGTGAAGTTCTGTGGAAGGCAGCCTTCCCCTATTGTTTTTATGAACTTTGATAGAGTAATGAACCTGCTCTGGGGAGCCAATCCAAGGATATGCATCAAGACACTTTTCAATGTCCAGGCTTTCTATTTCATTCCTGAAGCCTTCTCATACAGATCCAAATGATGGCATTTCTGGCTGATCTATGAGCCTGCTGCGTGTAACAATAGAGCTCTGTGCCATTTGCTTTCTGCAAAGTTCATTCTTTTTCACCCAATCCGCGTGGAAGTATTGCCTATTATTTATGCAGCTGCTGCCACGGCTGCTTTTCCTCTGGAATCAGTTTTTCTCTTGGTTGAATGGTTATGTGACTATATTTAGGCATTATTTGAATATCCTGATTATATTTTCTTATACTTTTAGAATAACATGTTCTGCTTTGTATCATTTGCAGCAGTACACATAGAACTGAATTGGGTATGGGAACAAATCCAATTGACTTGTTCAGCTGATGGTGTTTGGGGGGTAGAGCTGAACTTGGAAACTGGCCCTTCTCTCTTAAGCTGTGTAATCTTTATTCACAGAAAGTCTTACACAAATGTGAAAATAAGTGCTTTAAAGTAAAAAGCAGAGTGTCTGTGGTAGGAAGAATTAAGAAGCCTCAGAGCCCATGTAGGTCCCACCTTGCCTCTCCCTGCTACTTACTCTTTCCAGAATAAAGGATGAAAAAATACAGCCTATTGTTAGTCTCCAAGTCCTTGATGCAGACTTTAAATATCTTGCTTTTGATTTTCTATGTTTGCATACAAAGAATTTCCATTTCAAACATTGCTCCTCCTATAGAGACTAAGGGAGGTACCTATGTGGACATATTCGAGTAAGTTCCACATTTGTTTTTCATTTTTTAAGTTCTTAGAAAAAATTGCTATTCCCCTTATACATAGTCTTACTTTTCCTGCAATTCGGTCTTTTGAGATACTCATCCTTCTTCCCGGGGCATGAGAGAAAGAGAAAAGAGTAGGGCGCAGACCTAGGTGGCCAGAAGACCAGCACCAAACCCAGGCTTCAGCTTTATCACCACATGGCATGTGTTGAGCAGCACTGCCCGCTTCATGTGTTGACTGAAACTAGCAACATTTCACTGGACTGCCATCTGCATTTGAGTAAGTGGCATCATATAGACAGTGCTTGAAAGAAGTACACTTCTGTTGCCCATGCTACTCACAAAGTTGGAAATTTTTACTGCAAGAACAAAAGATAGACCCCTAAACCCTAAATACCACTATTTTTTTCCTTTTCTCCCTTGTACTGATTCTTCATATTTTAAGAAATAAAGGAACTAGCATTTTCTACCCCTGGCTTCCCGGGGAAGATGACTTTCCTGAGAACTCAGGGATGACTCTGGACCCCTGCGTTTGTTTACCAAATGCATCTTCTGATGTGCCTGAAGTGAAACTGTAATGTGACATCAGTCACTCAAGCATCCCACCATCCTTAAGACATGTACCTGTCTACCCTCAAATCCTTCTTCTTTCTTCTACACATGTATGCACAGAGAAGCTTACCTGTCTCTTAACTGTTCAGGGTACCATTACACTACCTACATTAATGAAGGGATTTATAATACTTTCTTCCTCCCTTGCTACTCTTATCTTCAAGCCAAACTTTCTCATCATCATTTCATTGTCTATTCAGCACCTTTTATATCCTGTTTTAATTCAAATTCTAGTGTCCTTGATATTCTAGCATCATACCTAAGTATCCAGAGAATTTTCTACTGCTCCTGCATCTCTTACCAGCATGGAAATCTCCTGGCATGACCTCTTTGTTCCTGTCCTTTCTCTAAAATCATACCGTACCTAAGACTTCTCTGTATTCCTTAAAAACTTCCTGCCACTCCAGTTCTGCTAAGTCTCCCTGCAAACTTCTTCTAACACTTGGAAGCAACACACAACCTAGTTCTTAATTAACTAGCATCTTGTTTACTATCTCATATCTGCCTTTTTTCTGCACCTACGTTATAAACTTTTAACAAGGAGTGGGCTGTGTGGGCTTTCATACATGAGTTATCAACCCTCCTAGCTCATGGTAGGGAATATCGGTGGCCTGTGTGGCTTACCAGCCCTGGTACTTCATTATAAAAATCATATTAACTACACCAGTGAAGGACAGTGAAAGCCAGTAAAAATTGCTTGGGTAAAAGGATGACTGGGGCCTTAGCTTCTACCAGGCAGACCTTTCTCTCTTCTTTGCAAAACAAAGTCAGCCCAGGACACAAGCTGAAATATTTTGGTTCTAAGAATCATCATGGTCAGGGATGGTGGGAGTTGAGTGGCAAAATTTGTTGTTATGAAGTATTATTTAAATTTTATACACTATACAGCATCTTCGTTTTAAAATGAAATTGTTTAAATTAGCATTTCCCTAACACAGATTCATAAACCTGGCAAGGTTCTCTCTTTGTCAAATGACCTCCTTGGGAAGGTTCACATCTTCTCCTATTTCAGTATTTTAATACTGAAATAGTCTTCCTTAGGAAAGGA
>NW_004524662.1:9665426-9679737 GCF_000260255.1 Octodon degus | reverse complement strand
AAAAAAATACACACATATACAGATAAAGCTACAAAGCAAGAAATTCACCTTCAGTAGGGTAAAAGTGTATGCTGAAAAAATTATTAAGAATGAGAATTTCTATAACCTGTATTAGTGTCAGATATTTAGTACTAATAACAGAATAGAAACTATAAACAGGAGACTACTCTGTTTTAAGATTCGCAAGCATTTTTCAAGGAGATGATCCACTTAAAATACATAGGATTTCAATCACATACAGGAAATGAAAAGTGTATTCCAATGGGAAGAGTAGCATTAGAATGGTGAGCACACTTAGGGTTTTTAAAATAAAATTGAAGGTAACCGTACCTAGTTAGAATGGATAGAATGAGAGATCTGAAAGATAAGTCTAGGAAGTAGTTGGAAACAGAGATGGAGGACATTACTTAGCCAAGAAATATGAACTTCTAAAAACATTATCCAGGAAATGAAAAGACAACCAATAGAATGGGGGAAAACATGGAAATATATCTGGTAAGGGAGTAGTGTCAAGAATGTATAAAGAACTCAAAAAATAAATAGCCCAATTAATTTTGTGGGGGCTACTTGAAGAGATATTTGCGAAAATAATATATACAAATGGCCAATAAGCACAATAAAATGTGCTCTATATCATTAGTCATTAGACAAATGTAAGTCAAAACCATGGCATACCACTTCACCCACTAGGGTGGCTATAACTCAGAAGACAGACAATAACAAATATTGTCAAAGATACAGGGAAAGTGGAATCATCATAGACTGTTGTGGAAATGTAAACTGGTATGTCCACTACGGAAAATAGTTAAGCAGCCTTCAAAAAACTTTTTTTAAAAAAATGGTGTTATAAACATATGATCCAACAATTTCACAGGTATGTGTGTAAGGAAAAGAAATAAAAGCCTATATTCATACAAAAACAAACAGACAAATGTTCATGGCAAATGTAGCACACAAACAACAAATTAACTGAGAAGGATATTAGGAAAATCATACCCTTCATAATAGCATGCAAAAAAAAATTGAAATACTTAGGAGTCAATCTGACAAAGAAAATAAAAGACCTATATATTGAAAACTACAGTACTTTACTAAAGGAGATCAAAGAGGATATCAGAAAAATGGAATGATATCCCTTTCTCATAGAGAAGAACAAACATTATGAAAAAGGTCACACTCCCAAAATTCTTATATCAACTTAATGCAATCCTAATCAAAATATGATTAGCATATAAAACAGAACTAGAGAAAAGATTCTTAACATACACTTGAAATCAGAAGAGACCTAGAAGACCAAAGCTAATCCCAGGCAATAAAGGCAAGGCAGGAGGCATCACAATCCCTGACTTGAAGTTATACTACATATCTAATGTGAGAAAACAGCGTAAGACTAGCAAAAAACAGGCCGGAGGAACAGTGGGACACATTAAAAGATGCAGACACAACTAAAAACACACTCAGCTACCTGATCTTGGATAAAGGGGCCAAACATACTCACTGGAAGAAAGCCTATTTAATAAACGGTGCTGAAAAATCTGGCTCTCTACATATTGAAGACTAAAACTAGGCCCATGCCTATCACCATACACTAAAGTCAAAATGGTTCAGCTATCTAAATATTGAAACAGAAATGCTAAATCTACTGGAAAACAAAGTAGGTAGAAATCTTGAAGACGCGGGTGTAGGTAGAGATTTCATGAACAAAACCCAGACTACATGGGAAATACTTCAAGAAATCAAAAACTGTGATCTAATCTTATTATAAAGCTTTTGCACAACAAAGTAAATCATCAATAGAGTGAAAAGACAACACACAGAGTGCAAAACCTAACTAGCCAATTTTCCCTCAGACAAAGGACTCCTATCTAGAAAATACAAAGAATTGAAAGAGATCAGACCCCTCCCCCAAATTCAAAGACCCAATCAAAAACTGGGCATCTGTAATGAATATATACACTTCTAAGATGAAGAAATACAAATGACAAATAAATATAAAAAACATGCAGGGACACAAAGATAGCTCAGTGATGTAAGACCTGCCTAGGCAAGCACAAGAACCCAGGCTTTCAATTTCTGGTACTGCATGCTGTGCCAGCCCTGCCCAGGGTGCACCGGCCAACAAGCCTCACGTGGCGGCACACGTCCATAATCCCATCACTGGGGAGTCTGAAATAGGAAAATCAGTACAAGTCCAAGCTGCATAGTGAGATCCTGTACCAAATACATAAAAAAAAAAAAATTTAGAAACATTTAACATCATTGATCATTCAAGACAGACAAATTAAAACAACACTGAAATTCCGTCTCACTCCAGAAAGAACGGCTACCATCAAGAAGTCAACCAATAGCAAAGGCTAATGGGCTGTACAGAAAAAGGAACCTTCTCCACTGTTGGTAGGAGTGTAGACTGGTTCAACCACTGTAGAAATCAGAGTGGAAATTCCTAAAAAGAACTAGAATTAGAGGTCCCATTCAACCCAGCTATTCCCTTTTTGGGTATTTTTCCAGAAGAATTAAAGACATCATAGCACAACAATATATGTGCACCCATATTTATAGAAGCACAATTTTGAATAACTAAATCTTGGAAACTATCCAGATTCCTATCAACTGAAGAATGGGGAAAAATTGGTATTTTTATACAATGGAGTACTACTCAGCTATAGAGAAGGATAAATCTGAGGGTTTTATAGTAAATGGGTACAACTTGAGACCATAATTATAAGTGAAATAAATGAAACTCACACATGTAAACATCATAATGTTTACCTATGTGAGAAACTGAAATAATAAATAAGGTCTACAATGTACAATAGATATTGTGAAATGGGAAGTAATTTTTCAAAAGGAAAATGGAACTAGGATGACAGGGAAACAGGAAAAATGCAAGCAGGTCATAATATTAGTGTCTTAGTTCATTAAAAGGAAGGTTTATGCTAATATAGATTGGAGAAATTTTTATGCCACTATTTTGTACTTTTAGCAACTACCTTAAAGATAACAACATGCAATGTATTAACTATTGTTGTTTTCCTATTACTGTGTTATGAAATTTTGCTTTACTTTTTTCTATAAAAATAGTTCAAGCACCTGCTTTGCAAGTGCAAGGACCCAGGTTAGATCCCCAGTATTCCATGCCATGCCACCCCATGCCAAGCTGACCATTGAAACTAGATGCAGTGGCACACACCTGTAATCCCAGTGCTGAGGAGGATGAGACAGAAGGATCACTATGAGTGCAAGCTGTATAGTGAGACCCTGCACCACATAAATAAGTAAATAAATAAATAATTTTTAAATATTAAAAAATAAAAATAAAGGAATTTGAGATAACTGGTACCATGGGTAAGCCTTCAATAACTGCTTATTGAATAAATAAATATTTACATGAAAGCACTAGAGAAGAGTTCAAAACATTCAAAAAATAAAATAATCATCACATCCAGGGCATTGGCTTCTTCATAGCTTGCACTAATAAATATCTCCCATCTAAACCAAGATGGACATTCTCCTTCTCTGCTCTTACTACTACTGCAACATTCTTTTCCTTCAAGAGACAGAGAAAGTCACTGTTGTACGTACCCCTTTCTACAAGGGAGAGAGTCCTGAGGAGAGATAGGTTCATAATATTTAGATACCGGTCTATCAGTCAGCTGTCCCATCACTGGAACACAAGACCTACTATTTAAAGAAGGAAAATGTAATGACTTTTATCTCAGTGTCAAGCCTCATGTGCTCATAGTTGAGGTTTATTGGAGCTGGTTGGATTTAGGAATTAATGTCATGCAGTACTATATTAATGCACTGATTGGAATTAGCATAGTTCTGGGTGTGGGTGACACCAAAGGCAATAGACTTATAGCCTAGATGGAACAAAAAGGGACAGAGGGAAGAAGGCTTGCTGCTGCTGCCTGCTGCCTTGCTGCTTTCTGCCTTCCACCTGCCATACCATGGACCATATATCCTCTGTGATGACTGGCTACCATGCTGCCTGTGCCTTGGAGTGAGCTGAATATAGAATGAAGCCACTACTGTAGGCCATAGCAAGCCTTTTCTCCTTTCACTTCTGGGTGTCCTTTATCGTGTTTCACAATGAGGAAAATAGCAAATAAGACAGAAAGGTCTAATCTGATTGTCTCAGTTACTCTTCTCTCATCACTGGGACAAATACCTGACATGCAAAGTTAGGGAAGAAAAGTCTTATTTATCTCACAGTTACTGGAGGTTTCAGTCCATACTCGGCTGGCTCCTAGCCAGAGTGGCACATGGCAGAGAGCAACCTTTCATGGTGGCAGCAAAGAGAAAGAGCATAGGGAGGGCCTGCAGCTCAGGCAGCTAGCCAGCCTCTCAACACTCCATACGTTATAATGCAAATTACCTGCCCCAAGGAAGGTGCAGCACCCACACCCACAGTAATCTATCATAAACTCCAGAAGCCACCCCATGACTGCCTGAGGCTTTGGGGGGACAACTAGGCACAAATCACAGCATTGGTTCACACATTCAGGGGATTCAGTCCTTGGTCAGCTGACTCCAAGACAGAAACACAAGGGCAGAAGGGAATAGTAGAACAAAAATGCTTAGTTCATGAAGTAGATGCTTAGCCAGAGAGTAGAGCAGGAGAATGGCACTGAGGATAGAGGGTCAGGAGACAATATATATATATTAACAAAGGTCTCACTTCCACGACCCATCAAGACATGCCCAGAAATGTGCTTTACTAATTTCCTTAGCAGTACACAAAATAAGCAAGCTGACAGAAGCTTAACTGCCATATTCCACCTACTGCAATGTGACACCCAAACGTATCTTTTAAAATCACAATTGATCACTTAATAAACCCAATAATAAGTTAATAATTCTGTCAAATATGCTCCTGTTATGCCACATACATCCAAAAATGCAATAATCTCTCCTCAAGTCTCAACAGTGCTAGAATTTTTCAAAAGTCAAAGTCTCTTCTGAGACACAAGACAGAAAAAAAAAAGACTTCTGAACATGGGGGCCTGCCCATTAGCTCAGCTGTTTAAGTGACTGCTTAAACAAAGCAAACAGGATGCTCCAGTTTGATCCCCAGATCCACAAGTCACAAGTCTTACCAGACCTGACCTGAAGGCATCCTGAGCCATCCAGGAAAAAAAAAACCACTTCTGAAACACAAGACAAACTCTTAACTGTGAACCCTTATAAGAACTAAAAACACATTACATAAGTCCAAGGTGCAGCGACATAGGGTAAACATTCCCATTCCAACAGGGAAGAATAGAAGGATAGAAAAGAGTCAAACCAAAGCAACACTAAAAACTACCAAGGCAAGCATTAAGACCTATATAGTTCCATGTCTGGGATCTGGGGCATACAGTGTGAGATGTGAATTCTAAAGAGTTTGGTGGCCCCACTCAATGGCCTTACTGGCTGAACTCCACATGGCCTCTCTCTCAGTCTGGTTCTTATCACAGCCTGCAGCTCTGCAGATGTCTCATGCTTCTGGTATTTCTAGCATCCTGCAGTCTCCCCTGCAGCCTCATTCCCACAGCTCCATGAACTATGTACTCAAAGGTTCCTTGTTCCAACTATCCCACATATACCAAAAATGGCCTGCCAGGTCTTCCTTTTAAATCTGGGTGGATGCCTTCCTGACCCCACAATTCTTGCATGCTGTATGCCTGGAAAACCAGCACTACATGAAGGATACCTCAGTCTGCTCCTACATTGAGCAGTAACCAGGCCTCCTTGAACCATGGCTGCAGTGGCCTCTTAGGGTCTCAATGGCTAATCATGGCAAAGTGAATCCTGAAGAATAAATTCCATAGAAAGCTCTTCTCTGAGCCCAAGGGTTATCTTCTCAAATGAGATGTTTACACTTTTTCACCCTTGAGCCTGTAACTGGTTGAGTCCCCTTAAAGCATTTTTCTTGTATACAAACACTGGATTTCTTTGTAATGGAGCTCATCTCTTTAGCAACTATACCTCCTTCAACCTCCACTTTACATCCTTTTGGGCCAAAATTTAAGTTTTTAAAATTTTTCTGCTCTTCCTTTTGTCCCCAATTACCAGTATTAATCTGGCTAAAAGTAGCCAACAGTACCCATGCCACAGCCTGAATGATACAACATTATTGAAATTTCCTCTGCCATATCAGTTAATCCACCACACTTAATCTCAGTCTCCTACAAAGGCTTAGAATGTGTACAAAATGGTTTTCCAGGAGTGTAATACATATGCCTTCTCACCCAGTCAGCAATGGAATCCTTTTTCCCAACAGAAACTGTCTGACCTTGGCCTTTACTGTCTACATCCCTAACAGTATTCTGGTCTTCTAAAATTGCACAAGACTCACCCCACCAGCCTCTGCTTAAAACATTTTCAGGATTCTCTACCCACTTTCTTCAAAACTTTCTATATTCTTCCTGCAAATAAGTCATTCCAAAGGCCTTTGAACTACATGGTCATGTTAGACAAAACAAAGACCTGATGTCTCTGATATCAATGTTCTGCATTAGTTGACTTTAGCATTGCAGGGATACAGTAGCTGACATCCTGAACATAGAGAAGAGGTTTAATTTGGCTCACAGTTTTAAGTTGTTCATTCCATGGTCTGAGAACATCAAGGCAAAAACATTATGGTTGATCAAAATGCACAGTGAAGCAAATAGAACAAGGCTAGAAAGGAAAAGGCCAGGAACTACACTTAGTTCTGAAGACCATACCTCCATTCACCACTGAAAAACACACAGAACATGCTTTACTAATCCCCTTGGCAGCCCCAAATCAATCCAGTTTACATGATTAATCTTAACCACCACAGCTACTCACTTTCTTCCCTCTCTCCTTTTGGATGTTTGTATGTTTGTATTCAATTTTGGTTTTCTTTGGTGCTAGGGATAGAACTCAGAGCCTTGTATGTATGGGGCAAGCAGCTATCTCTGAGCTACACCCATCCCCTTTTGACTTCTTTGCATCTCAGATCCTCACCTCCCTCCACTATCCTTCAGGCTTCCTCATTCAATCCCCTGCCCTGCTGAAAAAACTTCTCCAGACATAAAAATCACTACCAGTGGCTTGAGTCCCAAGCATTCCATATGCTATTACCTACAGGTGGAGAGGAAATGTTCCCGCTCCAGCTGAGCGTATAGGAGACTGACCTGACATTCTATTGCACAATGATATTCTATGGTACGTTGAATGTACTTTCCAATAGATATTTTATTTAAAATAATAATTACTCTCTGCATTTCATATGCTAGCAAAGAATGTCAATAACTATTTTATCAGAATAGTTTCAGGATAAAATATCTTCAGAGTTTTAAATATGAATTTACAAATTAAGTTATTATACATAAAATGATAATTTATTGAGAACTACATTTATCTTTGAATAGTACTATTATCAGTAACTATTATAATCCACGCCAAACTCTTATCCATGTTTTGTTGGTCTTGGTAGTTCAAGAGATTACATCTATGCAATACAGGAAATCCTTCTCAGTTAACTTTCAGAGATGGAACTTTGCAATATGGGGCAAATTTCTGTAGACTCTCAGGTAAAGCGAACAAATATTTTGGGTGAAATCATAGTGGATACTTGATTTTCCAACTAACTTAAATGTGTGAACCTTTGTAGGTGAATTCAGTCAAGATTTTAGTATTACAGTAATGAGTACTTTTAGCCAATATTCAATTTGCTGCAGGTTTCTCCCATCACCTTAGGAGGATGTTACACTGCTGATGACTAGGTGTGACTTTGTCATATCAAAATATACATACACCTGTGCTGAAGATGAATGGTGATTGTGAATAAGGCTTGTGGTTTGAAGGTACAGCAGGATGGTACTAAGCAGAAGTCTTGATAATGAGAAATTACAGTTTCCTGTGATTTTTGAGGACCAAAGGGAGGGAATTATTTGCTTTATGCTGGCAGCAATTTCCCTAAACCCTGTGAGATGGCGTAGCTCAAGCTGTTGCAAGCGTAGGCATAGTAGCTACCAGCCACAGCTCTTGGTCGGAACAAGATTCCCTGGGGCATGAAATATATTGCAAAACCTGTCTAAATAGGATTGATCACTTAATTTGACTGTGTTAGAGAAATCTTACATAATCTTCAATTCCTCACAATTGTTCACAGCTCCCTGGAAACATAATGATCACTTCCACGTAGAGGGGTGTGTGTGTGTGTGTGTGTGTGTGTGTGTGTACATGTATACTTTAATTAAACAATTTAGTCATCAAGATTGCCAGAAGAATAATGTATTGAAAGTGTTAGACACTTGGTAGAGGGCATTTCTCACCTTAGCTTTCATAATATAGTGCCATAACAGCAAACTCCTCCTCTGAGAAGAAGACAATTAAATCTTTTGATGGTTATGTCTTTTCTCCAAAACAGGTATAGTGACATCAACCATTGCCACCGTCCTCAAAACAAAACAACCAGCAACACAAAGAGACCCATCATGTTTAAAAACAGAGGAGCTGATGGCTGTTTTGTTAGCCACACACTTTATTTTGAGGGGTTAACTTTTGCCTCTCACTTACACTTTTTCTTTCATGAATGAGCAATTAATTTCTTTGCTGCTGTCGCTGTTTCAGCGCTCCAATCTACAATAGGCTTTTGTTTTCTTGCAATCGGAAAAAAGCTTTGAAGGATTTCAATCTTCAAAAACACAGAACATTTTCTTTCTCTTTATTTCTGAACACACAAAAAGTCTATTCTTATGTATATTTAATAATAGGCTTGAAAAAGAGGCTCATTGTGCACCTTAACATGATCTGATTGATTCTTGCAGCTAAGTCAAAGGAACACATACAAGTCTTAGTTCTGGGAAACTATTTTAAAATTTTAAAGTGTAAACTTTATAATAAACCAGGAGAGAAAATGTAAATATGTTGTATTTCATTTTAAATACAGTTAAGCACAGTTTAAAAACAGGCAACTCATTCCAGATGATAATATGACTCGGATAATGAAGGGCTTCATCCAGTCACAGAAGTTCAACACTGTTAGAGTTTACAGTGGGAGGAAGAACTGTATATCCTTTTCATGTTTATCTGTGGGAAACAGTAAATGCATATACTTATGTGCACATGCGTACAAGATAGACAGACAGGCAAAGGCAAAAAAGAGCAAAAAGCCAGAAGCATTATCTGGTAGAAATAGTGAGTACTCATAAAACCTAAGACATAAATTCCTAATATTCCCTCTTTTATTTCTTAAGAACAGATTGTGAGCAGGGCAGTGAATGTGGTTAAGGTAGTAAAATTTTAATTATCTAGAATGATTTCAGAATTGAAGTGTCAATTTAATAGTCTGATTAATGCAGCATTAACTAACATATACTTTCTCTTTTACTCTCATGAAATTTAAAATATGAGTAATTCAATTAAATGAATATAATTCCTATGTTCCTAGCAAAAATGAGTTGAATTCACAATATATTTATTCTCAGTCTTTGTACTAAAAAAAATTTGCAATACTGAAACAAGTTTTCTGATTGGCAGTCACTTCTTCCTCACATAGAAAGCCCATGAGTACACAGATCAATTAATTGAGGACTCTAACTTAAAAACTTTAGCAAATTGAAATGTACTGTAAGTGTTTCATCTTTCTAGTTCACTATTTTTGTTTTATAATTTTAATATATTTTCCTAGCCCACTGGAGAGCTTAATAAGGCAAAACATTTTTTCTATCATTTGTATCAAAAGCACACACAGAAGACAGCCAAGGCAAGACATCTGCTGAGCGACAACCGATCACAGACGTCTTTACACTCTGACTGTCTAAATGACCAGCAATAATGTCCTTAGCCTTCTGGGTATCTTCTATCATCCCTCATTGAATTAAACACATGTGCAAAGTCAGAGTCATCCTAAGTGAGGCCGTTAGTGAATACTGGAAATCTACAGTTAGGTTAGGTTGGCAGGAAGCTAACCACTCCTTCATGTTTATCTCTCTGTACCCCAGAAGTAACCATGATGTCTCAGGGTATTCAATGGAGACATCTGGAATCCAAGGAATCGGGAAGTTCTGTGATGCAGTGGTCAAAAGGGATTCCATACAAATCTGGTCAAGTGATAAGCTTTTCAACACTGCACTTCTATGTTAATATGACTACATGAAAATAAACTTACATAAAATTAATGAATATTTCAAAATATCTCATGTGTTGGCTTAATATGTGTCTAGGGCACATTATTTGTTCTAGTATAATTTTAATACATTATGAATACATTTGATGTATTTTAAATATATTATCCCATTATGTGACTCTAGCATAATTCATTTAACCAATCTCCAGATGCAGTATACTCTGAGGAGAAGGGCACAGCTCAGTGGTTAAGAGCATGATTTTTTTTTTAAGAGAAGAAAAAAATTCCAAAAAGGAAAAAACAAAACAGTAACAATGATACAAAATATGATATTTAGTCCCAGAAAATTGAAATTTGGAGACTAGCTCTATCAGCTTGTGACGGGGTGACATAGGACAAATCATATGTTATCGAAGCTTTAGTTCCTTCATCTAAAGGCAGGTAATTCTTGGCTTTTGTGAGGCTCCAGTGAGAAAGGACATGCAAAATCACTATACATTAGGGCTAATTTACTATCAAGCTAGCTAGTTAGCTTTAGAAATGGAATTGCTTTGCCTGTGTGCATTTTTATGGCTCATGATGCATATTGTTTAATTGATCTTGTCATGGTTTAGATCTGGTCAGTCCCTGGAAAGTCTCATGTGTTCAAAGGTGAGGTTTTTGGAAGGTGCGTGGACCATACTATGGGGAGGGGGTCTGTATTCATTAATGTAGCTGAATGTGCTGTGGTGAGGTCAGAAGACTCAGGTCACTGACTACATAACCTGGAAGGCTGAGTCTCGCTCCCCAGCCCCTCCCTTCTCTCTCTGCTCCTGGACACCATGACATGAGCTACTTTCCTCTCTTAGACCCCTCCACTGGGCCATTTCTGCCTTCGCACCAGCCAACTATGGACTGAAGCTTCTAAAACTATGTGCTCCATAAACCTCTCACCTCCTTTAAATTGTGGGTACTGGGTGTTGTGTCTCTGAAATGAAGATAGTGACTAAGACAAGCCTCTATGGACATAATTCTCAGTACACTGCACATGACCTTGTAATTTTATATGCATTGGTTTGTGTCTAGAATTAACCTGAAAAGTCATCAAGAGCAGTTCTAAAATCCTGCTTAGGTTCTTTTCTCTGAGTAACTACCATAGAAACAGATACAGAACTCATACTCAGCCAATGTTTCTTTAGTAAAATCTGTCTCCTTTATTCTGCACATCTGTTTTTTGAAACTGAAAAACCTTTTCAGTTTTAGCAAAGACACTTCTAATTCATTCTGGACACCACTCTTTGCAAACAGAATTGAGTAGGCCATATAGTTATAGACAGCAGTACTCACCTGAAGAACTTATTTGAAAATGCAGATTTTTGTCTCCATCTTGGAGAAATTCCAATTCTGGAAGTCTCAACAAGATCCCAAGAATTTTAATTTTTACTTGCTTTATTCCAACCAACACCTTTCATGATGCACATAGGGCATGTATTTCTTTTGGGTAGGTACTAACCTCTAGAGTACTTGCCATAACTCTAAATTCTTTCTATCCCTGTAACTCTAGAACACATTATTAAAAAAAAACACAACCAATCAAAAGAAACTCAGAACTGTTATAATGTGTTCACTGTCACTAAACTAGCTTGGTTTTCCATTGATTTGGGGAAAGGACAAATGAAATAAGAATAAAAATTTTATCCTAGTACCTGTACATACATAGCCAAATTTCATGGTATGTTAGACACTAAATTGGTGGAAGATTTTGAAAAAGTTGAAACTACATTAGCAGCAGATCTCACTTTGTTGATCCAGAATGTTCACACACAGAAACCAGAGAAAATGTCAGCACTAAGGCCTGTAAAGGTGGAGCTGAGCAGGTTCATACTTGTCTTTTGTGGGAAGCCCGAAACCAACAACCTTCAGCTGAAGGACTAAAGAAATGGTTCTCAGAAAGTCCTTCAAAGTCTGTAGAAAAAAATTCAAGGATCATCTTCCAATTTTGCTTCTGAGATTCACAAGTCACACTCAAGAAAGGAAAAGTTGACATTTAAAACAATACCAGTAAAGGGACACTTTTCATCTGATCGCCAGTTCATGTAATTATTTTATTTTATTTTATTTTATTTTATTTTATTTTATTTTATTTTATTTTATTTTGAAGAGTAAAAACAGAAGCAAAAAATAAATAGAAAAAAAGACAGAAACAGGGTAACGTACAACAATACATATGTGGCAGATTTTCAAAACAAGAATAGCTAATTCACAAAGGTTATATTATTTATTTTTATCATCAAATTTGTTGCACAGATTAACATAGTTATGAAAGATTAGACAAATAATTGAATATTAATGCTAGATTTCAAGAAATATTAATTTTTCCTTGTCTTTTTTGTAATTTATTTTAAAGAGAGTATAATAATTGGTAAGACATTAGAAACGGTACACATTTAGAAGACCAAGAAGAGAGGTATTCAACCATGGATTTTGTATTATGCATACTTCATGTAATTTTGGCTAAGCAAGTTTAGTTCTTGGTAAGCCTACACCTAGTTGGTCTCAACAAAACTATCAGTGAGCAGCTACCCTAAGCCTCAAATAAGAAACCAAACATGTTACACGTCACTTCCTCTTCTTATGTAAAATAGGATAGAGTTGGAATGATGACTTTAGATGACTTAGCAAAGTACCTTATATAATACAAATGATCATTTTCCTTCTCTTTATCCCATCTTTACTCCACATCCTTATCTCTCTGGGTCTGAATAGGATTTAAAGTTCACATATTCCTACATTGTACTTTTATTGGATTAAGTTTATTGATGCAATTTAGATATACATTAAGATCATATTCATCATAGGGAATTTGTACCTATATATGATATATTTTGATTCCTCTTTTTTTCTCATTCCCCTCCCCTCCCTTCAACCCCTCTTGCCCTCCCTATTTACAAATTTTTTCCATTTTATTCTCTTTTATCTTTTTTCCCTTTTTCCTTCCTTCCTATCCCCCTTCAGCCCCTCCTCCCAGTTCCTCTTTTCTTTTGAAAAGTTTCTTCCTATTTCACAATATATATTGTACATTTTGGTCCTTATTTATTCTTTCAGTTCCTCATGCCAGTGAGACAATGCAATATTTACACGTGTGACCAATTTATTTCACTTCAGTGTAAGGAGACTATGGTCTCAAGGTGCATCCATTTACCTAAAAATGTCTCATATTTATCCTTTTTATGGCTGAGTTGTACTCCTTTGTATTTAAAAAAAAATCTTTTTTTTTTTAATCAGTTCCTCAGCTGGTGGGCATTTTGGGTGTTTCCAAGACTTAGTTATTACAAACTGTGCCCAGATAGATACATAGATAGATAGATAGATAGATAGATAGATAGATAGATAGAGATATAGCTGTGATATTGTTGCAGGCAGTGGAGTTAGACAGAAATATAGGCAGTCAGACAGGGCCAGGGCCTTGAAGGAGACAGCACAAAAGACAAAGATACCTTACAACTGTGGGAGGAATGGATGCTCCTGCTGTGAGCCAGACCTAAAGACCTAAAAGCCAAACAAATGCTAACCTCCCTGAAAATAGCATCTGGGATTGATCATTACTCTAAGAAAGCCAGAAAAAAATCATTATCTGATGGCCACCAAATAAGGTCCTGTTTTACATTCATGCCCCTTGCCATCCCATTTCATCCTGGACTTAATCAATTTTACCTGAGTGATGGTGCTTGTAATCTCATTAGTTGACCATAGTTTTGTCCCACCCCACATTCACCTGGGCAAGTTCCCCATTTCTCTAGCTTAGCCCCTCATGGTTTTACACTACAAAAGTCCCTGCAAGAGACAGCTTCCCATGGAACTACCCGCTCGGGCCCCCCTCCTGTCCCTCTCTTGGACAGGAGTTTTCTTTCCCTTAATAAATATATTCTGTCTTGTACCAGATTTGAGAGTAAAAGATTTCAGTTTTTCCTCATTTAGAATTATGTTAGCCATTGAGTTTTCATAAATGGCTTTTACCAGATTGAAGTAGAGGTCATCTATTCCAACTTTCTGTAGAACTTTGAACATAAATGAGTGTTGGGCTTTATCAAAAGCCTTTTCTGCATCAACTGAGATGATCATGTGTTTTTTAGTTTTTGCTCTATTGATATAGTATATTACATTTATAGATTTTTGAATATTGAACCATCCTTGCATCCCTGGGATGAATCCTACCTGGTCATGGTGTATGATCTTCTTGATGATTTT
>NW_004524662.1:9654789-9665326 GCF_000260255.1 Octodon degus | reverse complement strand
AGAGAGAGAGAAAGAAAGAAATAGAACCTGTCTCCTTTTATTTTAGGTTACTAGTCCATTAGAAAATCTCCTGAGTTTGATTCCTGGTTCAGAAGAAGGAAAGAAGGAAATCTAGACCTGTTTTATTTTAATTTATCATTAAGGGTTTCTTTCATACTTTCAAAGAGATGTTCTATGTGAATTCCAAATTTTCTATAATGCCTCACATGTTGCTTTATACACCCTGGAATTTTGCATCTTTATGAATGGCAGCTCTGACCCTTCTGCAAAACAATGGTTTTCTCAGGGCCCGTGGAAGTAGGTCAGCTTCTGGCCTCACTACTGTATTGGCCAAGTTTTCCCATTTGCTATCAAGCTACAGGCTTTGTCTGAGTTTCCTTTGATGCGCCTGGTGTTACAGCTTTTCTCTCACTCTTATCATCCTTCTCATCCTTTCCAATGAGGAGAAACCAGATTAGCAAAGATTTCATATTGAATGTAAGGATTAGAATAAATGTATCTGATCCAGTATCTGAAGAATTTGCCTATGAATAAATGTATGAATAAGTGTTAGAATGGAGACATCTATTTGGGTAACTCAGAGATCTCTTCTTCCTTTCTCATATGTGTTCTTCCCTACATTACTGAGGTTTCTGGAAGCTACATTTTGATTACATGAATTATCACCAAGTCAAACGTTAAGATAAACAACAAATTTCTCACTTGGATTAAGAAACAGCACTTGATAAGGAAAGAGTGTGGTGTTATCTGCTGCTGCATTAAAAAAAAATCAGACCTAAAACTCAGTGGCATGAAACAATAAAGATTTATTCTCATGCAGGAGGTCTACAGCTCCACGAGTATTCAGTTTATATAGCCTCAGTAGCTGGCTTTGCTCCCTGCTGGAGTTCTGCTTACACACATTGCTTCAGTGCTGCTGGGGCAGTCAGGTCTGTTTCATCTGTATCTACTCAGGGACCAAGGCTGGAAGGGCAGCACATACACACATAGGGAAACTCTTCTGGTTATAAGGAAGGGCAAGTCATCTATTTAAGTCCACATCAGGACTCTGTAATGGCATGTCTGCTAGCATCTCATTGGCCAAGACCGGTATATGACAAATCTCCAAAGTCAAGAAGTAGAAATCATGCATCAATCACCCGAAGCCTGGCAAAGATGTGAATGCATAAGACCCCTCCAGGAAAGGAAAGAAGGGTCAGAAATTTGATCTTACTGCAGGCCGGATGACTTCTAGCCAGAGACTTTCATTATAATGAACTTTGGAGAAAACAGCAAAAACAAACCTCAAGGCAATTTCTGAAAGTTAAAGAAAGATATAGTGCTGGACATAAAGTGAGAGTTTTCCATTATGATTTATGGAATAAAAGACAGTATAAAAATAAATGAAAAATACTACTTCCTAATGTAGCAGCTGCCTTAGGATGTATGTAAATCTAAGTTTACTATATGCTGGTTTTCAAAGTGATAATTGATTGCAAATTATATTGACAGTTATTGAACATAATTATTCACCACAGGAACCATCCTTAATCAATTAATCAGGGCACAATTCAACGTCACTTATTGCATGTGGCAATAACCAACATTTTTTTTCATTTTTTTTCCTTTACCTACTTTGTTTGCTGTTGCTGAAACATTTTAACAAATTAGTTAGAAATTAATTCTTCACAATAATGAAAGCTTTAAAGTGCTCAAATAGGAAACTCCACAACAAAACCTGTTTATTCCCAAAGAGTTTCCTCAGACACTGTACAAACACAGATCTTGCCTTGGGGTTGTATCCAGGAAAGCTTCCATAGAACGCATCATGGGTATCAGCCAGGGGGATTGTCTCAGAGGAAATCCTAATGGTCTAGCTATATTTTATTCCAATTTTAATAAAAACTTAAACTCAAAGAAACTAGACTTTTTAATTTTTATCTGATCCAAAATTGGAAAGGATACTGCTGAGCATCAAAAAATAATACCCCAAAGTACAACACTTTTGCGTGCTGAGGATTTTGAACTAAAGGAGAGTGGAAAGCCTCAAAAGCCAGCTCTCTGAGTTCCTCCTGTCCTCTCATCTCTCACACTTTCTTCAACCCCCAGTATAAACCAGAAACCAGAATTACTCGTCTTCAAGGAAGGTCACAGAAACTGGAACACTGCTCTATTAAGACAAGGGATACATCCTGGAATGGTCATTTTCCTTTCTTCCTTGAATAACCTCGTTCTAGACAGGTCCTTACCCATATCCTGCAGGAAGAAATGTTGCACAAGGCAGCCAAGAAGAATCTGAACAGCCAGGTCTTCTCCATTCTCCTCTTCAGTCTACTACCATTAGAAAATACTCTTTCAGGCTGGCCAAATAGCTCAGTGGATTAAAGCACCTACAAGCAGGTGCAGGAGCTGGGGGTTCGATCCCTGCTGTGCCAGCTCCCACCCCGGGGTGCACTGAGAGGACAATTGAGACTGGGCAGTGTGGTACATGCCTATAATCCCAGCTCTTGGGAGGCTGTAAACAGGCAGACCACTACAAGTCTGATCTAGTGGTGAGACCCTGAACACCCTGTACACCCTTCCCTAAAATAAAAAGAAGAAAGAAAGAAAGAAAGAAAGAAAGAAAGAAAGAAAGAAAGAAAGAGAAAATACTCTTTTATTCAGTTGTATTTCTACATAGATATTCATTCTTCATTGAACTTAAGCATAAAAAATAGTTTCCATGGGTCTTTTGTTCTTCATTTCTAAGTCTTTTGTATATTGTAAAACTTCATTAATTATATTTGTTATGCTTTACTCTTGTAAGCCAGTCTTTTATTTTAGGAGTGTTGGCTGTGACTCTTATGCCAAGTAAGGAAAGGTGTCACACCTATCTGCCATATATAACATAATAGATAGACTCAAACTTGTGAACAGACTGAATGATGCATATCCCTGGAAAAGTGGGGAGAAAGTAATGTCATGTTTGTATAGTCAAAGCCTCCTTAACAAAATGAAGAAGATAAGGAGCCACCCTCATGAAAAGACTCCAGCTGTTCCAGTGAACATCAAATAATAGAAATCAATAGTTTCTGAAATGCAACTTTTCAAAGACACCATTAAATACTTGGCATACACACATATCTATGCTACCCAAAATAAGACATGTAACCACATGTCTTCTGCCCTAGTCAGATTTCAGGAAGAGTACCCTGTTGAGCCAACAGTGTTACAAAGGAAATAGAAATACAGAACCACATTGTGCTTAGGGTAGAGAAGAGTTTCAACAACAGATCATACAAAGAATTATGAAAGAGAAAGAGCTAGTGACAGAATAAGAGATGTTAAAAGAGATGGGAGAGTTGCCTTATATAAGACCAACCTGTGGTGTGGAAACAGAGTGAAAACGAATTCTGAGTAGCAATCACAAACCCCTGAAGATGTGTTGGCCAAAATTTCAGGAAGTCAGTTTCCAGTCCCACCTGAATCATAGACATCCCCTGGTGGATCTCTTCTCTCACGAAGTTGGCCCTCTCACAGGCTGTTGCATAAAGCCCATCCATGCCCTATAATTCTAGGATTCTGTGCAGGAAAAACAGATGTGTCAACTTTGTTATGACACTGAATTTTTTTTTAAGTTCTTTCTATTGAAAAATCAAGTACATCTTTGCAAAATAAAAATAGAATTTTCTTATAGCAGTACAAACATTTCATGCCATTCTTTATTGTTTCAACACTATGAATATCCAATCAAAATTCATAATTGCTTTCATAAATGCTTGATTAAACTATAAATATTATTAAATATATCCACATACAATAAGGAATGGAAACATCTGGATGCAAAATGGAAAATTTAGACAAGCAGCTGGATATTTTACCTACACAATGCTAGACATCAAAATATTCAGAACCATCAAGCAGCTGATGGGCTCTGCACATTTATTTGTGTATCTGGCTCTATCTCCTGCTTTTGTTCATATTCTGTTTTTAATCTATATTCTATTTTATACACTCCTCCTCCTGAGTAGAATGATCCAGTCATGGGGTACTGGTTCTCTTTTTCTGCCTGTTTCCCCTACTCTGATCTCATCCCCTTTACCCCACTAGAATATCAGAAACTCAGGAAGAATGAAGACAGGGGTTTTTGTAATATTCTCCTTCCAGCTTCCCTGTACAGCCTGGGTTGACTGCTAGAAATCTAACCATGATGCTCCATCTGGCCCCCATCTCCCTCCACCAGGAAATACTCCTCGAACGACTCTGCATGGCTCTGCCCCTCCATGTGGTAATTCTACCTTCAGACACCAGTGATCCATTTCCAGCTTAGTGTCATCCCTGACCCCAGCTTCCAGGGCACTGTCTCCCTCAATTTGCCTGATTGCTTCTGTCTGCACAACACTCACAGTCAAAATAATAATGATGAAGCCACTAAATTCAACTTAATGAACACTTAATTACATTCAAGTGTTGCTGTATTTTGCATGAATTAGCTCATTTAAACTTCATTTTAAAAATCCTATAACCAGGTGCTATTATTATCTCCCATTTTGCAGATAAGGAAATTGAGGCAAGTGAACTTAATAACTTGCCCAAATTCTCATAAACATAATGCTTCCAACCTCCGATCCAAATTCTCCTTTTGGAGCTTCCCTCTAATCTACTGTGCTATCCTTACTGTTTGATCAGTCTATTCCAATTTCCAAACGTTTTGCCAAAATTGAATGTCAGACTCAAAAAGGTAGTTGTAATAGATTCTTGCATGTTTTAACCAGAACCCTACCTCTTTCTAAATGCTTCTGGTTAGTTGGTATATGGGAAATAGCATTTTCCCTAAGAAGCAACAGCCTTGTCTTTTACTCATTCTTTTTTTCTCTTGGTACAATTTAAATACAACAGGCAATATTACACCATTTAAATAGTTTTTAAGATTGTTCTACATAAATGGAATATTTAAGTCAGTTGGTTGTTCATTTAATAAATATTATTAAACTGTTTTAAATACTAATGGTACAGTAGTGAAGAATACGAATGAGACTTTCTTTCTTGGTGGAGCTTATATTTTTGTAGGGGGGACATAATAAGTGTGTGTGTGTGTGTGTGTGTGAGAGAGAGAGAGAGAGAGAGAGAGAGAGAGAGAGAGAGAGAGAGATAGAAAGAGAGAGAGAGTCAATTACCTGTTAAATGATGGAAAGTGTTAAAAATAACAGAAAGCAAAGGAGGAAGAGAACTGAAGTCTTTGATCTCAATGTAACATCAGGAAGAGAACTGAAGTCTTTGATTTCTTTTCTTCTTTCCTTCATACCAGGAATTAAACTCTGGACCTTTTGGTTGCCAGACAGGCACTGTGGCACTAAGCTATATCCCCAGGCTGGGAAAGAAAATAAGACAGATGTGGGGATGATGGAGGGAGAAGGGGAGAGAAACAGATCAAGTCATAAAGATAGAGAAAGGGAGTCACTTACGTGATGAGCATACTCTTATGCAAGTTAAAAGGGTTTAGCTTTTGGGAATGAACTTGGAAGGTGCTAGAGGTTTTTAGAGCAGAGGTATAATAGCTGACTGAAGCTTGAGCAGGATCTTCTGGCTGAATGTTGAGAAAAGAGTAGTGAGGAGGGGGAGGCAGAAGAGGAGAAAAGAGGCCAGGCCAGAAGTTGTCGCAATAATTCAAGCGAGAGAGGGGCTAGCTTGAACTGGGTGGTAGCAATAAGAAAGATAGGAATTGTCAGAATTCTGTTTTCAAGGTAGAACTAATAGAATTGGCTGAGATGTGGGCTATGAAAGAAAAAGGAATCAAGAAAGACAATGAGGGCTCGGGAGACGGCTCAGTGGAATAAGCGCTTCCCTGGCAAGCGCAGGGGCCTGAGTTCAATCCCCGGTTCCGCCAAAAAAAAAAAAAAGAAAGAAAGAAAGACAATGAGTTTTTTTTGGTCTGACCAAATAGAAGAGAGTTGATTATAAAAACTCCTTAAAATGAGACTCATCTATACTGATTTACTTAATACATAATGAATATAAATGTTAAAACAGCAAACTGACTTGAAATTCCTGTAGAAACTGCTAAGTATGTGTAAAGCAAAACCAAAATAATATGGAGGTATATTATTAACATATAGGATACTCTCCTATTTCAATATGACATCGATAGTCCTGTGTAGTCAGTAAATAAAAGGAAAGGCTTCTTTCCACAGTTACGTTCAGATAGCACATACTGCGCACAGCACTAAATATTTGCCAGAAAATCTGATAGTCAGATTTTGATATTTATTAAGGACTTTCCACATTGAGTTTAATTAAGGATTTGATTATGAATTCTACCTTGAAGGCATGATTACTACTTATCTCTTCACTCTTGGGCCAAAGAGAATTACAGATGCTGAATATCTCTCCACTGCCTCCATGAAATAGTCATTAGTCTGAAAAGGCATCTCTTTTCTTAGCACTGAAAATTGCCTAGAGAAATTTAACTCATTCAGCTTTTATGGTACTCTTGTAAAGAATACTGAGTGCATTTTAATACTATAACTAAAAAGGATAAATTAATCATAACAACTCATTTCTTGATAAATATATAATTGTCTCTTATTACTCTTTTATTATCATATATTAGTCTTTTATTCCTGTTAATACTGTAAAATGTGGCAGGGCAATATGCTATGCTTTTAGAGGATGTGGATAAAAGTTAACACTCACTTCCATCACTGAACTTAGCTTCTTTTCCCCTAGCTTTATTATTTCCAGCATGTGATTGAAAAACATCACCAGAGTGCCGCCCATGATTCATGCGTGTGTATTTGTGTCTGTGTCTCTATGTATGTGTGTGTTGCAACTCAGAGCCTTGTACATGCTAGCAAGTGCTCTGTCACTGAGCTGCAGCCTTAACCTTGAAGGCTCCTCCTAGTTCAATACTTTGGGTGTCACAAAGGGCTAGGAGGCTATGGCAACCCATTCTAGCTCTTAGGAACTTTTGAAACACTCTCTGAAATTATGAAGAGCTATAAGGATATTCAGCAAAGAAGGAGCTCCTCTTCCATAATGAGTAGGAAGACCATAATATCACAAACTAACAACTGAGGGCAGCCCCGGAATCCCTATGAAAGCCAAGACATACCACAAGAAAAGCAGCCTATATCTCCATTGCTCAAATTTTCAACTATTGCTTGGGGAATTAATTCCCCTCCTTGAACTCTGCCTGAGGAAGTGCATGGTGCAGGAGCCCTTCTCATTATGACTTTTTAATTCCCCACTGTCTTCCCCAACCCAAAGAAAGGTTTTATTTTCTCTCTTCGGTGGGGGAGAGTGTATGAGTGAGTATGAAAGCACAAATCTTAGCTTACTAAACATCTGTCTATATTTGTCATTAGTACAATGATCTTAGCCTTGGCTTCATCCAGTTTAGGTATGATCTCTCCAATATAATCTCTTGCATGAGAGGTCATTCTCATTCCCATTTCTTTCTTCTACCTTAACTCTCCATTCTAAAAATATCTAGTTTTAAAGAAGAAAAAAATCATAATATTATTTTACCATACCAATGTCAATGGTATTATTTTGTCATACCAATGTTATTTACCATACCAATAACATTAAAGTTTACCTTTCTAGTTAAAATAAAGAAATATGAAATTGAGGCTATTATCTCTGATCTTTCTCAGATGTAACCTCAATGTTTGTTTTTATTCTCTTCTCTATATTTGTCTATAAGTTAAATATGATTTACTAGCGGCATAATGCCTTTATTCTGTACAATTTCTGTCATGACTGCAACCCTAGGTAACCTGCTCCTCCAGAGCTATAGCATACTTTCAATCTCCTTTCCTTTCTCAGTGTTCCTGCTGGGAACTACCACATATTCAGAGAGTCATTTAGTCATTGCAATCTCCACACTGGTGATTGGTTTCCATAACATTCCTTTTGAAGAGACAACCTCATCACAATGATGAAAATAACTATTTTTCCAGTTACTCTAATTGCATTCATAAAATAATAAATATAATTACAATAATAGTAATAACAAATTACAGTGCATCTATTTTGATAATTACTATAAAATTAGTGGAATCAACTTCCTTACCAGTGTTTTTGTATGAGAATCACATGCAGAACTTTCACACTACAAATACTTATTTTTATTCAAAAAAGAAAGATGGCTTACTCTATGTATTTACTATCAGCAAAAAACATGAATGTGGGCTGGTGAGATGCCTCAGTGGTCTAAAGTGCCTGCTTAGGCAAGCTTAGACAGGCACAGGGGACACCAGCTCAATCCCCAGCACCACATGCTGTGACACCCCCACCCTGAGAGAGGCTGAGCCACCCCAGCCAAAAAAAAAAAGTGTATGAAAGAAAATTAACTGCCAGTTATCTAGGAGAATCACTACAAGTCTGAACTGCACAGTGAGACCTTGCACAAAATACATTTTTTTTTTCAGAACTGGGGAAAGAACTCAGGCCCTTGCACTTGCCAGGGAAATGCTTATTCCGCTGAGCCATCTCCCCGGCCCTAAAAAAAATTTTTGAAATGCCAATTATCTATCATTTTAAAGGCAGACCTCCTTAAATATATTTACATGAAGTTAAAAAAATACACACATATACAGATAAAGCTACAAAGCAAGAAATTCACCTTCAGTAGGGTAAAAGTGTATGCTGAAAAAATTATTAAGAATGAGAATTTCTATAACCTGTATTAGTGTCAGATATTTAGTACTAATAACAGAATAGAAACTATAAACAGGAGACTACTCTGTTTTAAGATTCGCAAGCATTTTTCAAGGAGATGATCCACTTAAAATACATAGGATTTCAATCACATACAGGAAATGAAAAGTGTATTCCAATGGGAAGAGTAGCATTAGAATGGTGAGCACACTTAGGGTTTTTAAAATAAAATTGAAGGTAACCGTACCTAGTTAGAATGGATAGAATGAGAGATCTGAAAGATAAGTCTAGGAAGTAGTTGGAAACAGAGATGGAGGACATTACTTAGCCAAGAAATATGAACTTCTAAAAACATTATCCAGGAAATGAAAAGACAACCAATAGAATGGGGGAAAACATGGAAATATATCTGGTAAGGGAGTAGTGTCAAGAATGTATAAAGAACTCAAAAAATAAATAGCCCAATTAATTTTGTGGGGGCTACTTGAAGAGATATTTGCGAAAATAATATATACAAATGGCCAATAAGCACAATAAAATGTGCTCTATATCATTAGTCATTAGACAAATGTAAGTCAAAACCATGGCATACCACTTCACCCACTAGGGTGGCTATAACTCAGAAGACAGACAATAACAAATATTGTCAAAGATACAGGGAAAGTGGAATCATCATAGACTGTTGTGGAAATGTAAACTGGTATGTCCACTACGGAAAATAGTTAAGCAGCCTTCAAAAAACTTTTTTTAAAAAAATGGTGTTATAAACATATGATCCAACAATTTCACAGGTATGTGTGTAAGGAAAAGAAATAAAAGCCTATATTCATACAAAAACAAACAGACAAATGTTCATGGCAAATGTAGCACACAAACAACAAATTAACTGAGAAGGATATTAGGAAAATCATACCCTTCATAATAGCATGCAAAAAAAAATTGAAATACTTAGGAGTCAATCTGACAAAGAAAATAAAAGACCTATATATTGAAAACTACAGTACTTTACTAAAGGAGATCAAAGAGGATATCAGAAAAATGGAATGATATCCCTTTCTCATAGAGAAGAACAAACATTATGAAAAAGGTCACACTCCCAAAATTCTTATATCAACTTAATGCAATCCTAATCAAAATATGATTAGCATATAAAACAGAACTAGAGAAAAGATTCTTAACATACACTTGAAATCAGAAGAGACCTAGAAGACCAAAGCTAATCCCAGGCAATAAAGGCAAGGCAGGAGGCATCACAATCCCTGACTTGAAGTTATACTACATATCTAATGTGAGAAAACAGCGTAAGAGTAGCAAAAAACAGGCCGGAGGAACAGTGGGACACATTAAAAGATGCAGACACAACTAAAAACACACTCAGCTACCTGATCTTGGATAAAGGGGCCAAACATACTCACTGGAAGAAAGCCTATTTAATAAACGGTGCTGAAAAATCTGGCTCTCTACATATTGAAGACTAAAACTAGGCCCATGCCTATCACCATACACTAAAGTCAAAATGGTTCAGCTATCTAAATATTGAAACAGAAATGCTAAATCTACTGGAAAACAAAGTAGGTAGAAATCTTGAAGACGCGGGTGTAGGTAGAGATTTCATGAACAAAACCCAGACTACATGGGAAATACTTCAAGAAATCAAAAACTGTGATCTAATCTTATTATAAAGCTTTTGCACAACAAAGTAAATCATCAATAGAGTGAAAAGACAACACACAGAGTGCAAAACCTAATTAGCCAATTTTCCCTCAGACAAAGGACTCCTATCTAGAAAATACAAAGAATTGAAAGAGATCAGACCCCTCCCCCAAATTCAAAGACCCAATCAAAAACTGGGCATCTGTAATGAATATATACACTTCTAAGATGAAGAAATACAAATGACAAATAAATATAAAAAACA
>NW_004524662.1:9652387-9654041 GCF_000260255.1 Octodon degus | reverse complement strand
TACCAATTTGATTTGAAAAAAATAAAATAAAATAAAAAATAAATAAATAAATATATATGTTCTGCTCATAACCTCCATTTGTTCCTAAAATTAATTCTTCTGTTTTAGAGAACACAAACTCATACAGGTCAGGTTGGGAGATCATTTTTCCCTATGTCATTTGGAGGTTCCCTATATCATTTGGAGGTCATCCACCTGAGATCAGTTTTTCTCCCTATATCAGTATGATGTTTTAAATTCTTCTAGGAAGATGCCCAGAAGGGAATGAGCTATGTCAACTGGGATTTCTAGCCATAGATTTTTTCAGAAATCTCCACACTAATTTCCACAGAGGTTGTACCAATTTACTCTCCCACGAACAGCAGATAATAGTTCTTTTACCCCACAACCCCTCTGGCATGCATGGGTTATTGGTTGATTTCTTAATGACAGCCATTCTTTCTGGAGATGGAAGCTCAGTGTTGTTTTAATTTGCATCTCTCAAATAAGCAGTGATGTTGAACTTTTTTTCATGTATTTATTTGCTGTTTTTATTTCTTCAGCTGAGAAGTCTGTATTCATATCAGATGCCCATTTTTTGATTGGGTTTTTAGATTTTGGGATCTGCTTTTATCAATTCTTTCTATGTTACAGATAGAAATCATTTGTCTGAAGGACAACTGGCTAACTTTTTTCTCAATGTATGGGTTGTCTTTTCACTCTGTTGGTGATTTCTTTTCCTGTAAAAAATCTTTTTGATAGGATGAGATACTTATTATTGATTCTTTATAGTCTTTCCTGTGAAATTTGGGGTTTATTCTTTGCTTGCACCTACATCTTCAAGAGTTCTATGTATTTGCTCTTCCAGTAGATTTAGTGTATCTGTTTTAATATTTAGATCGTTGATCCATTTTTAGTTTAGTTTAGTGAATGATGATAGAGATAGGCCTAGTTTTAGCCTTTGGTATGTAGAAAGCCAATTTTTCCAAAACCATTTATTAATGCAGCTGTCTTTCAGTGAACATATTTAGCCCCTTTGTCAAATATTAGGTGGCTAAAGGTGTTTGTAATTATTTATGCATCTTTTAACCTGTACTATTGATCCTTGAGTCTGTTTTGGCCAGTAACACACTGGTTTGGTTTTTTTTTTTTTTGTTTCTCAGTACCTTTGTAGTATAGTTTCAAGTCAGGGATTATGATGCCCCTTGCTTGTCTTTGTTGCCCAGAATTACTTTTAATATTGTAGCTGTCTTCTGGCTCCAAATGAACTTTAAGAATGTAAGCAAGATGCTTTTAACAACTGTGCTGCATATTTCTGCTGGTTTTGAAAGGAGTTAATGCCTTAATTTGTTCCATCTCCTTTTTTCTATTGTTCGTACTTTTTCTCTTCTTAATTTCATATACATTTTTTTCTTTCTTCTTTCAACTTTACACCTATATATCTGGTAATATGAATAACTGGTTGGAAGACAACACTGTATTACAACAAATACTTACTTTGTTAAGTGAAAATATGTGTCACTTGTATTTTTTTCTGTTTTAATCCTAATTTATATTTTTTAAAAAAATAAAAAACATACATCACTAGCCATCTGCAAATGCAAATTAAAACAACATTGAGATGTCATCTTAGCCCAGAAAGAATGGCTATCATAAAGAAATCACCCAACAACAA
>NW_004524662.1:9628226-9650331 GCF_000260255.1 Octodon degus | reverse complement strand
AAAAAAAAAAAAAAAAAGCTTCTCCAGAGCAACTGAAAAACAAGCAAACAGATTGTTTTCTTAAGCTCTGTGAGGTATGCTAATCATATTTTGATCAGGATTGCATTAAATCTGTCTTAGTTACTTTTCACTGGTTGCTGGAACAAATACCCAACACTCAAAATGAAGAAAGGAAAGGTTTACTTAGCTCGCAGTTTGTGGTAGTTTCAATCTATACTTCGCTGGTTTCAAGGCAAAGGGCAGTAGTTCATGGAGGCAGAAAATAATGAAGAGCAGAGGAGGAGCAACAGCTGCGGCATCCATCAAGCTTCTGTCTTCCTTCTACGCTCACTACAAAGCCCAGCGCTCCACCAGGAAGATCAGAGCTCCTCCGCTCCTCTGAAGTGGCACAACTGCAAAGTGGTATGAGTAAGATCACGGGGGTGAGGGTGGGGACTCCTCCAAGGAAGCTGGACAGACAGGTGGGCAGCAGAAAAGCCTTCTTTATCTCCTTTAGATAGTCTGTTTGTGCTGAGTCACTCTGGCGCAGGCCCCACTTGGCACCCAAGGGCGCACCCTCCCCTCCCCCTCCCGCTTCCCTCTCACCCCTTCCCCTTCCCTCCTCCCCCCTCCCCACCTGGCCACCCTGCGGAACCACCACAGCCAGAACCACACAGAGCCCATCCAGCCCAGCCTCCAACATCTCAAATTGACACAATGTATCAGCTACCACAATCTGTAGAACAATTTGAGGACATGGCCATTTTTGTTACATTGGTTATTCCTATTCATGAGCCAATGATATCTTTCCATGTTCTGATATCCTCTTTGACCTGCTTTTTCAGAGTACTGTAATGTTCAGTGTATAGATCTTTTGCTTCCTTTGTTAGATTGATTCCTAAGTATTTCATTTTTTATGTTATTGTGAAAAGTGTGGCTTCCCTAATTTCTCTCTCATTGAGTCTGTTGTTTGTACAGAGGAATGCTATTGATTTTTAATTGTTGATTTTGTATTCAGCTATGCTACTGAATTTGGCTATTAAATCTAGCAGTCTTGGGCCAGGGAGATGACGCAGTAGAATAAGCACTTTCATTATCTATAAAAAAAAAAAAAAAAGATATCGATAATTTAATTTCTTTCTTTCATATTCTTATTCCTATTTCTTTTTCTTGTCTAATTGCCCTGGCTAATATTTCCAGAACTATATATGAACAAGAAGCATTTGTGGAAAATATGATTACACACCAGCATATTTTATGGAGTATACAGTGAAAATGTAAGTTATGATTCAATCTGAGAACAGAAAGATTACATACAAAGGATAATAAAAAACGAGGTATGTAAAGGATACATTTCCATTAGTCCCCATCAAAATACTCCCTCTCACTTCAAACACATTAATCCCATCATTCCTTCTACTTCCTGCAACAGTTCTAGAACTCCTCTTTCAGAAATATCTTTATGAGCCTTGATGAAAATTAAGGTGAATGCCGCTTCTAAATCTCATGCAATGCCGAGTCAGCTTTGTAAAAACATTGGTGTGTCCTCATTCACCTTATTCACTAGATCTGGCACCATGTGACTTCTCGCTCTTCCCCAAGGTCAAACTACACATGAAAGCTAAATATTTTCCCTCAGTGCAGGACATCAAGGCAGCCATGAAAGAGTAACTAAGGACACTTAAAAAGAAGGCTTCAAGAACTGCTTCAGAAAATGGCAAGAAGGGCTGGGGAGATGGCTCAGCAGAGTAAGTGCTTCCCTGGCAAGCGCAAGGGCCTGAGTTCAATCCCCGGTTCCAAAAAAAAAAAAAGAAGAAAGAAAGAAAGAAAGAAAGAAAGAAAGAAAGAAAGAAAGAAAGAAAGAAAGAAAAGAAAGTAGCAAGAATGATGGGAAAAGTGTGCTCAATGCCATAGGTTGCTTTATAGGACAATTAAGAGCAATGGGCATTTCACTACAATATTTTTTAAATTTAAACATTCGTTTTTTTAGTCATACTTCATATGTAAGAACTCTAAAAAATACTGAAATGTTATTAAATTTTATTTATTAAATTGATAATTTATTACAATTTAATTTATTAAGAAGTGTCTGCTGGATCAGCTATATGCACTACACCAATCCAGGGAAAAAAAGAAATACATAAGCCTGAATCATTAGAGAAGACATCAAAAAATGGTTTAATCTTGGTCTAAAATAAAAATATTTATACTTTATTTACAATGTTCCAATTTTATTAAACACTTTACAAAAACTATTTTCATTTAATCTTCAAGATAATTCACGACTTAAATAATATTACCTCCACTGACTGATAATGAGTGTTTTTCCTAAGGTTATGCAAGCAATATGACTGGAGTTCCAACCAGTCTGAAGTCTAATTGACAGCAAGGCCTTTTCTATGGGGGATATTTTATTAGTGACCTTTCCATTACTGGGACAAAATATTTGACATGCGCGAGTTAAAGGAGGAACGTTTTAGGTTGGTTCCTAATTTCAAAGATTTCAATTAGCAGTCAGCTGGTTTGATTGATTTGGGTGTGCTGAGAGGTAGAAACACCACTGCCGAAGGCAGAAGGGCATGGCTGAGGAAAGCTGTTCACCTCATGGCCGCATAGAAGCAGAGAGAGCAAGTAAGAGCCCAAGAGCAAAGGGCTGAAGACAAGATCGACCCTTCCAAGACAATTCCCAAGTTATCTACCTCAGTCAGTTTGCTCTCCCACCCACCCACCATGGAGCTACAAGTTCATCAGTGTAGTAAACCACTTGGAGTTTGAGGCCCCTGATCCAATCAGTTCCCCAAAGCTTATCACACAGCAGCTGTACCTTCAACACAAAGAGCCTTCAGGAGGAATACTTTCAGTGACAGCCATAACAGATGGAAAGGATTTGAACACAGGAGAAGAAAAGGCAGGAAGTGTTACAGCGGGGCAGAGCAGCCACGTCAAATGGTCATAGACTATGGCGTGTTCTGGAAAACAAGGTGTTGTCAATGTGGCTATAGCTAAAGTTTCACAGTAATGGGAGCTCATGGACCCAAAGAGTTAACCAAATGCTTGGAGTTAAGACATCAGAGTCTACAGAATGTCAGCCATGAGCACAGCCTTGCTGGTGAGAGGAATGCAGGTGTGAGGGAAATCAGGCTCTGACACCTGTCACTTGGCACGTCTCTTGGTTCTGTCCAAGGGATCTGACTCAGGCAGGTATTCCTCTGTGAGAGAGAAAAATACCTGTCTTACCATGGTAGGATTTTCCAATAAATTTAGAGAAATCTCTTTAAAATGGAAATTTTTTTTAATCAAGACCCTCAAATCTTTTTTAACTCACAAGTGGGTTTTGGATGAAATGATATTCAGAGGGTAAAACCTCAGGGGTTTTCCATGTGACCTCCAGAAGGGATGATACTTTCTTCAAATGTAACAAATATTGACAAATTAAAATATCTATTTTTGAAATGTCAAAGACTTAAGTTAAAATCAAATTGTGCTCAGAGTCCTTTATTGTTTATCCTACATTTGTTCTGCTCTACAATATGAGAACAGATAGATAGATAGATAGATAGATAGATAGATAGATAGATAGATAGATAGATAGATGATAGAATGCTCTGTGATATGTGCATGTAAATTAAAACATCCAAGCAGGGTTTGGAGATTAGGACCTGCTACCCCAAATGCAATGTCTTGGCATTGGAGAAAACAGCAGCCGCAAGAAGACCTCTGGCTTTCTCTCACACAACACATTCCTTAAGCAGAGCAAAGGAACTAGAATTCCCCAAATCACAAAATCAAGCTGATCATCCCCCAAAGTAGAGCATAAAAATTTCATTCCAGGGGGATCTTCCATGTAGTCAGAGAAAAGAAATGTGCTTGTCTCTGAAGACAGCCGCAGAAAAAAACCTGAACAACAGACCTTGGAGGTCCCGCCTCACCGGTGGATTACCACAAGGCCACGTCCTGTTGGATTCCAACTGTACTTCTGCACCACTGGCCATAACAATACATAGATCTTCCTCTTGCTTTGGATCTTCATTTCTGGAGCCTCCTATGTCACCTAAAATGTAAATTGAATAAGCTTGTGTGGTTTTTTGTCATTGATTCCTTGACACCAAAGTTTCAGCCACAAACCTTGCACTGAATAAGGGAAAAGATATTACTTTGGTCCCGCATGGTAGCTGATTTTTTTTTTTTTTTTGCTCCGAATGCCTTCAGGGCAGGTTTGACTGGCTTGAGTTGTGGGGATCGAACCACAGCAACCTGAGCCTGACTGCTTTGTTGAAGCAGCCACTTAAGGAACTGAGCTAAGGGCAGGCTCCCGCTGATTTTTAAAAGAACATTCTGAGAGAGCCTATCTGGTGTTCAACAAATTGGAACAATATATCCCACTTCCAGTCCCTGGTGACTGTGAAGTTATTGCCTTCAGGATACACCTGATTTTTTTATAGTAATATTCAGGGAATTATTCAATCCAGAAAGAAAAGTATCTGGGTATTTGCTATCTATTTCATTGATGAAAGAGGTTTTGCTTATATATCTTCATTATATTCTTATTCACTTCCCCATTATAAAAGTACCATTTGGTTTGTATAGAGGCAAGGACATTAAAGACAAGAATGGGGAAGAGGGCAAATGGGGGGGTCAGGATTTACTGAAACATTACTCAGGCAACACCACCCCATGGATACCTTGAGCCCCTTTGCGTCCCAATTTATGAGCTCTGTCCACACTTTCCCACTCAAGTCAAAGCTCATCCATGTATGCAGCACATACACAATACAAGCTCTTATCATTGAGTGGTGACATTTGCTATCAGGTTCAGAGTCTCAAGTCTAACAGATATTTTATCTAAAGCAGTGGTAAGATATACAAAAAATAAGGCAATGTTTCATTCTTCAGATTACAGTCCTAGAATAACTCTGACAAATCTCAAACCACGAGGACCTTGCTAAGAGGAAATGAGGCAATATGAAGCAAAAGAAAATACCCAGGCTTTGGCCACAAGTTAGCAGCCATAGTTTCTCCATCCTGCCTCACTCCGGGCCCTCCCACAGCACCTGCTGTGTGGTCCTGAATCAATTAGACTCTCTGAGCTTGTTTACATGTATGTAAATCAAAGGTATAAAAAGATACCTTCAATTATAAAAATATAAAAATACCTGCATAAAATATCTGTTCTTCCTGCTGTACTAGATTTTTCTGAAGATCAAAGAAATAATCTAGTTTAATGCCCTTTGGATATTATATCACCTCACAGATCATTACAGATTGAACTTCTCTAATCCAGCAAGCCAAATTCTGAAATGTTACAAAATCCAAAACTTTGTAAGTCTAATGTAAAACCACAAGTGGCACATTCCAACCCTGACCACATGTGATGCTCTATTATATAAAGCACCTACAATTCATACAAAATATGAATTTTGTCTTTAGACTTGAGTACTATCCTCTAGATGTCTCATTAACATATAAACATTCCATAATCAAAAATATACAAAATACTACTAAAACTTTAAATAAAGAATAATGTGTTATTGTGGCTGTTTTTATTGCTATTCTCAGAATTAAGTATTTTTTACACCTATTGTATACATTTAAGTTTGCTTGGAAAAAAGTCATTCTTACAAACACATGCTTGCTGTTCCTCCAGGCACTGAACTTCAACATTGTGCTGCAAGCCCACCCATTTAGCTGTTTTGTCCACATAAAGCCACATAATTGGATCAGCTTCCAATATGAAGGTGTTCAAAATACCTTTTTCTACTCTGGAAATCAGAATTTCAGAAGCTGTTGCTTTGTCCTCCTGGCCCAAGTACATTTTCCTAATTTATCAGAGAAAGATTATACGGCCAGAAGAATTAGTCTCTTACTGCCACTTTAAAAGACTCTTCTCTTCATCATTCCTGGCTTGTAACAAAACCAGATGGCAAAACCAAGACTGGAACATCCTTTGGTGTCCAGAAGGAGGCCAGTCTGGCCAAAGCATTGTCATTCCTGTCAGCAACCACAGTCAAAAGCATTTTTATAGTTAATCATCAGGAATGCCTACTGGCTCCAACAGCTACTCATGCAGTATTTGTCAGCATGAAGGCTCCATCCACACTACAGATGACGCCATGTTGGCAAAAAAAAAGTGTTTCCATATCCTTCAGCAATGAGCTGAGCAAGTTTTCATGGCTTATTCCCAAAGGAAAAATACTATCAAATTTAGTGCTGCACTTTTTTTCCACCAAATTTTATAGATACAAATACTTTTCTAAAAACTAGCCTCTCACAGCAAGTTTTCAAGCTTGGAGCATTCATTAAAATATACAGTTACAGAACTGCAGCATATTACCAAAAACATCTTTAAAGAAATTTGCCCACCCTACAAAAAGGACTTTCATTTTAGAAGATGTGAGGTAGCAGCCTTAGACTCTGCAGGGCCTGAGTAATTCTGTGGATGACAGCCTACCAGTAAAAATTCTGTCTCTACCTACAGTTGTGGTAATCAGTTATAGCAAAGAGATAGTAAATATGAAAATAACATAGAGTAAATCCACTGGGCTTTGGAACTAAAATAGAGGAGTTTTGGTGGACACAGAAAAGGAAGACATTGAATAATAGCAATTTACAATGCGTCAAGGGGGTGAGCCTATCAGACCAAGTGCATAGCTGATGGGCACTATCCATTTTTAAAGCACTATACGGAAGTACAGTAAATCTGGGTATCTGGAGAGAGACGTCCAAAAATGGCTTCTCCACTTTACATTTGAGGCCTGTCACATATCAGAGCGACTCAGATGAATATTTCATATGACAGGTTCAACTAAAGAAATCTGAAGGAGCTGCCTTAGGGCAGCACAACTCAATTGCAATAACAGATTACAACGTTGCAAGAAGATATAACATAGATCTGACTTTTTTGTATGGTGAAACTGCACATGCATAATCAGTGAAACAGGGTTTAGGGCACAACCACAGAAGTGTTGGGTTGTAACTGATGAGTACTCTCAGGAACTAGAATTCTGTAGTACTGAGGACATTCCTCCATCCGTGATATTGCAGAGTGCTTATGACTCAAAGCTTTTGCACAAAACAAAGGAAGATGACATTTATAATACTAACTCTAATATTTTCTTATTATTGGAAGCTTAGATCCTTGGTGAAATGTAGATCTTCTTACTATGAATTTACATTAGGGGTATGATTATCAATAATATCACTTATCATTGTCTCTCTTTTAAAATCTCAGAAATTACCTGAGATATATTCATTAATGACTGGAAGTTGCTGATTTGATTTGGTTTTCATCTTTTTAAAATGAAGAGTAGCTATTTTCTGATAAGAAATCTTAGGCTGATTATTATAAGTTATTTTTGTTGTTTTTGGATTTTTTACAATAAAAATATGGTGAAATAGCATTAAAGGGTACAGAGGAAATTTAAATTAGGCAGTAGCCAGAAATCCTTAATAACACTGTACACAAGAATTAACTTGTTCTATTTTTAAAAAGTAACAATTTTAAGAAGAATTTAGGAAAAAAACAGAAATTTAGTCAGATTGCTATTTACAAGCTATTGTATTATGCCTTCTTGTCCATGGTGAAGCTTAAGAAAAATAAAATATCAGGTCTTAAAAGAAAAAACACTATAGTAGTGCACAATAATGTAGGAGACAACATCTAGCTTTCTTTCCAAGAGCCTACTGCCTAATTTAAATGTTTTTTGAAAGACCAATCATTTTTATTCTAAACTAAAATGATTGGAAACAAGCTTCTTCAAGCCCCTCACTTTGGCTGTTAACTACACCAATCAGAAAAAGGACCAGCTTTGAACCTACTCAATAAATAGGTTCATACATTTAAATAAACATGCTTCTTAGCTCCTTTGTTAGATTGGAGATGCCTTAGTTCATTCTTCAAGACAAAGTTCTTGTTTTGCTTTCTTAAGCATAAAATGAACTATAAACAGCTTTGTAATAAAAGGTTCTGAAAATTATCTCAGTACTGCAAGGTATTTTTATTCATTAAGTGAAAAGCTAGACATTCAATGATGAAAGCTGTATCAAATTATATATTTTTTCAGAAAGTAGTTTCAGAACTCTGACCTTCTTTAGCTTGATGTATTATGCAAAGCACAGCTGGAAATCACCTACAGATAGTAATAAAAATTTTTAAACAAAACCTCTGATATCAATATCCCCTTTTGTGTATATTTAAAAACTAATAAAATATAGATTACATAAAGTCAAAGGATTCATAAAAACCTTCAGCTGTTATATAAGGTGGAGAACCTTATGTAACATGCACTTTTTTACTAATTTTTCAAATTTTCAAGGCTCTGTGTAATACCAAAAAATACTGAATAATGGTGTTTAAAGGGGTTTAAAAGATTAAAAAAAAAAAAAAAAAAAAAAAAAACAATATGTGCAAATCATTAGTTACTATTGTCAGTAGTTTGGCGACATCTAGTGGAAATGATGATTTTTCAGCCTCCCATCCTGAATTCTGTACAATTTTCTCTGAGTATAAAATGCATGGTCTTTATAAAGAATTTGGAATACCAGAAAATACGAGGAAAAAAATACCCCTAATCTTTCCACTCACAAACAAGCGCCATCAATATTATATGTCTTATCTTCCAGGCTTTATATATTTTCTTAATGTACATTGTTACTATCTTTGGATATTCTGAATATCTAATTTATATCCTCATTTTTAGCATCATATGAGCATTGTTTTTCATGTTATCAGATATAAAAATAATCTCTGTTCTAAGAAACAGAAAACTGTTTTGCTTATTTTTCAAAGTATGATGCTATAATTACAAGCCAGGAATGATAAAAGAACACGATTCCAGTGAACTTTTCTCATTAGTACAGATTTTTAAATATCATGTTGCTCCAAGAAAGAAAAAATTTTTATTTTACATCGACAAAATTTTATTAATGGGTTCACTATGTTATCACCCTCTAGGAAGTCAGAAATGAGGCAGCCAGGCAGTCCCCTTACTGTAAGATACAAATAATCTACAAAGGAAAAGTGAAATGTCTTTTCATTTAAAATGATCATTTTAAATCATAGGAATGATTATCAATGTGTAGAAGAGTAACGAGGGAGAAAAATCAGTCTTTAGAAAAAAGAGAAATGAGGATCCATTAGACAAGAGATAATACCTATGCACAACTCAGAAGGGTGACTAAGAATGAAAGATGCTTCGCTAAGGGAAATCCTGGGCCAAAGCAAGAAGCCAGGGTGTACTGATGTAGCATGGTATGAACAGAGAAAAGCCACAGCAATGGGGAGGTGAGCAGAAGGCAGTGCCCCAGATCTTTATCATGGGGGTTAGAAAACCCACTAAAAGTTCTTCATTAAGGACAGCAACATGATTACATTAGCGTTTCCTAAAATCTCGCTGACATGTAGAACATGAATAATGCCAAGGAGACCAGCTAGTAGGCTATGATGTCATCCAGCGGGGAGATGGTGAGGCCTGAGCCCAGAGCACTGTGTGAGTGTAAACAGAAAAACAGAGCATTTAAGGCAATTCCAGAGGGGAACAGCCCCTGGATTCAGTGTGCTTGGTGGACAATGTCCATGGGGAGCCAAGGATCCCCAGGGTTTGCAGTGGTGTCTCTAGTCGTGTCCAGGCAGTGCCTATTTAAGGGTAAATGTGTGGGACGTTTTAACTGTGTGTAGGCAACATAGTTTAGCATTGAACCAACCCTAATATTTCAACATTAAATGATAGCTAATAGGCAATGGGGCATGTACTCCTTAAAATCTGGCTCTGGCTATTTAAGGTTGTCTTTAGTATATTGGTCAAAGAAAAAGAAACTTTGGCATGTCCCTATCATCCTAATGACAAAGCAAAGGTCTCTATTCTAGCTACACCACGGTGAATATTGCTAATTGGCCTCTGTACAGTGCCAAGACTCGGGGTAAGAGGAGTGCTAAAGAGGTTAGAGACATAATCAAGGAGACTCAAAAGAAAAACTAATTTCAGCTGTCACCAAGATTTGTTTCTATAGACTGTGATTTGAAAGGGTAAGTGACCTGCTCAACTCTTTGGTACTGAGAACACATTTCTAAAATGTAGAGAGAAATAAAGTTCTACCACTCAAAGGCTGCGCATATGCCTACACATACACAAAATAAAATAGGGAGCTTGTGGAGCATGTGACTTAGAGACCTGAGTTTCCGGAGTAGGGATCTAGCATGCTAAATCAATGTAATCATGCCTTGTGTCTGGGATGTACTCTACATACCTTGCTGCCAGTCAGCAAAGGTCTGTGGCTCCCATGATAGCATGCTCGCCTTGTGCTAAGTGGTTTACGAACATTAGTCAGTTTAATCCTTTTAATAGCCTACAGTTTGACCCTATGATGCTTAGGAAGGCTAAGGTTAAGCCCTTTGTCCAGGGTCACCCAGCCAGTAAGTGGAGAAGTTTGGGTTCAAACCCTGCTTTCCTCTGACTCTAAACCTGTGAGTTTAACCATTACATTACTCAAGGTGAGCACACTTCATTTTTAAAGGTTTTTTAAATAGCAAATTTCCTCAAATTGTATTTCTAGTTGAGACTTTGTGAACACAGTGAGCCATGCATGCTCCTAGCTAAATTCTTAATATCAACATCAGAGTTTCATGCCTCTTCCGGGCTTGTGGCTCCACAATTGACTTTGCAGTATGCTCGTTTTGTTTCCAAGCCTTCTGAGCTGGTATGTGAGAGACAGGTGGCAGCCAGTTGCTATGGCAATCGCCTGTCATTAATGATAAAGGGTAATTACCGCAGCAAATTTGTGTTTAGCTTGAAAATCTTTTTTGCCCCCTCCCCACAGGAGACATGACCCTTTCTAGCCTCTCTACTCTCAGTGGCCTATCATCTGCCTGGACCTCTGGGTTTTGCTGCAAAGAGCTAAGTAAAGCCTGACTTCTTAAACAATCTCACAGGAAAGACTAGATGAGTCACAGAATGGAAATAAAGAGCCAAAGAAATTTTCCTTCTCTACAGACCGTCTAAACTTGCTTTCCTTTTATTAAAAGGTTTAGTAAATGCTGTAATCCCAAATACTGCCTATTTCTGGACCAAGTTCAGTGACTGAAAGACAAAACATGTGATTAATTATTAGATGCTAAGATTGAAAGATCAAATAATGTTTTCAGAGTGATTTAGAAGACTATAATCTATGTACTCAGTGTTACAAGTCTCCCCAAGTCAGCTAGTATTCATGTCAGTGTTTCATGTACCCAAGGCAATGTGGGGTGAAAAACTTCATTAGTGCCTTTTAATTCAGTGTGCTATATGAATTTTTAAAAAGAAAATTTCTCTGTCATACATAGGTTACAGATTGTAGTAGGTAAATATTGCCATTAAATAGATGCCAAAGTAAAATCCCAGAAATTGGAAAGCAACATAAAATTAAACACCTATTTAATCTCTCCTTTCTTTCTACCCCTAAGCATGAGGTCTCAGTATGTCTGCTTCCTTAAGTTGTTTTTGAAATGCAGCCCATGATTTCTGGGCACACCATTAATGACTTCCCAGGCAAGGTTCCCAGAGACAGGAAGTCTAGTGGTGGCACATGTTACATAATTATCGTTTTCTTTTTTAAATTCCATTCTCACGTCTAACATCCAGTCTACAGAGAAGTGGACAAGATTTGTCTTCTTTTTTCTTCTTTTTTTTCTTTTTTATCTCTTCTTAATTTCTTCTTTTTTCTTTTTTTCTTCCCTTTTCCAATTTTGCTTGTCTATATCAGTTCACCTAAACAATTAACTTGAAGACAACACTATGCAGTACAACTAATATTGTTGAATTCAGATTATTTTGTTTAGTAAATTCTGCATAATTTCTATCTTTTTCTTTTTATTACTATTTTCTATCCTCATGAATAAATAAATAAATACCAAAAGTAATCAACCATTCTGAGCAAGAACATGTGCTACCCCTTCAAGATTAATATGCCAACATGATTAGAATCCCATCCCAGAGTCTGGCCTGTTAACCAGATTGCTTTTCACTTCGTCAAAACTTCTTTTATGCAAATGGAGTAACTAGAGCAGAGGAAGCTTAAGAAGGAGGCAACCCAAACTGGGTCTCACCAACTCAAGGGGCTGAGAGCAAAGGCAGAAAAGGGGCTGAGGGGTGACCAACATTTATAATCCTCACCACTGTGATTATGACAACTACAGACATTCCAGTACACTGGAGCCTACAAGTTGAGAAAAAAAGGCATAGGTTTCATTTAGTAGGCCTTCTTTAAAGGGAGTTGCTGTCTGGGATCATGAAGGGGTTTGGGAGGCCTCCATGGATTGGTGAAAAAACTAGTGAGAGTAAAATAACTTGAAATCATCCTCAGATGTCCAAATTGTACAATCATAGACCTCTAATGAGCCCCGAGAACTTCGAGGACACAATTGACTACTTCCTTTGATTTCATTCCACCCTTTCCTCTTCTCACTGACTGTGGACTGGCTTTGTCAAAGAGAAAAGTAATGCGGACTTTGCTTTTTCTGAATATACTTTTTGCCTCTCCGCCTCATACTTGCTATTGTGTTGATTCTCAACTGGGGGAAGATTGCTCCACTCCTTGCCACAGGACATTTGGAAGTGTTTGGGATATACTTTGGTTGGGAATGTATGTGTGCCTTGTACACAGAGGCCAGGACTAAAGATTTATAATGCAGAGGACAATCTAGAGCAAAGAATCTTTTGATCCCAAATTTCCATAGTGTTGATACTGAGCAGTCCTATTCCCATTCACTGCCATTTACTCTGAACCAGGTGCTAATGCTGATTCCTTTTAAGCATAAATTTATTTGATCCTCACAAAATTATTGAAATGGTAAAAGAATTTCTAAATGGAAAGCACCTGCTTAGGCAGAGCACAGTGACCACGGTTTGATCCCCAGCCTGCAGTGCCAGCCCAGCCCCTGGGGGCGCGCTGAGACTGGGCATGGTGGAGAGCAATTGTAATGCTAAATCTTGGGAGGCCGAAAACAGGAGAATCACTATGAGTCCGATCTACATAGTGAGACCCTATAGACCCTGTACTAAATACAAACAAATAAATAAATTTCTAAATTGGACCTATTATCTTCCTGTCACAGATGAAGATAATGTAGACTTACAGAATTTAAGTAATTTGCCCCATTGTATCATTGCCCTTGATGAGCAACTCCCCACCCCACCCCCATCTTACTGGGAGACGACTACACAAGTTCCACCAACCTGAATTCAAAGACTCAAATCCAAAGACTTCCACTTCTCAGATCGTTCCACTAAACACAATACTATTCACTCTAAGAAAGTAGCTCAATAAATTGGACAGGCAATGGCCATGACTCATCCACATGGCTGACACTGACAAAGGATCTACAAACTGAGGTACAGGATTTCAGGACAAATCCTGAGGGGATGTGACTGACCTTGGCAAATACAAAAGTTACATTTCTTGTTATAGAGGTCTTGTTTTATCTTGGTCTTAACCATCCAACAGAAAAGTATAAAAACGAAGCATAAAAAGTAAAGCCATATTAAAATGCTGAGCTGTAAAAGGCTCAAGTCAACAACTTCTGACATTGCCAGTTCTGCTGATAACCAACCACTATTATGGACTCTTGGACTATATTGGGTTATTTTGCTTAATTCAAGAACCTACAATATTTGATTACCAGATATATGCATGTAAAATTGGGAGAAGAAAAAAAGAAAGATATGTATAAGAAACTAAGAAGGTAAAAAGGGGAAAGAATTGAAAAAGGAGATGAAACAAATTAAAACATTATCTGATTCTTTCCATAGACCAGCAGAAATGCACAATATAGTTGTCTAAGCCATCCTGCTTACATACATAGATAAATCTCTTTCCCCTACTCCCTCTCCTGTCCTCCTTAACTCAATAGCTCTTTCCTTTTTTTTAATTTTTTTTTAATTTTTCAACAAATAATACACTGCATATATTCTTCTTAGTGGTTAATTGCTGTACAAGATGCGGACTTGTGATCCTATTTACAAACACCATTAGAACAAATCATTCTATTCATTAACAGAATGTAACTATATATCTATCCCAACCACTTTGAATACACAGATACAAAATGGACATTCATCTGTATACCCCATTTTTTCTAAGTTCCGTTATTGAATATTATAGGTGTGTAAACTCAGCAAAATATTCTAAAAGAGTACAGAAGCCCATAATAGCATTGGGTCTTCTGTTTAACTGGCAATGTCAGAAATTATTGACCTGAGTCCCCCACAGCTTAACTTAACAGCATGGCTTTATTTCTTATATTTCGTCTTCATACTTTTCTACTGGATGGTTAAGACCAAGGTAAAGCAGGACCTATGCAACAAGAGTTGTAGCTTTTTGGTCTGAGAAGGTCAGTGAAATGCCCTCAGGATTTGTCCTGAGATCCTGTACCTCAGATTGTAGAACCTTTATCAGTGCAGCCATGTGGATGAGTCACGGCCATTGCTTGGCCAATGTGCTCTCTGTGAAAGCCTGAGAGAGTGTCTACTCCCCATGTGACTCTCCTTAGGCCCACTCTATGTCATCGATCACTTTCCTCTTTGGCCCCATAATCTTCTTGATCAGAAAATTTGGGACACTACCGAAAGAACCTACAATATTTGAATAGCAATGGAACACCCATCTCTGACAGAACTAAACAAAAAAAGGGGGGGATATAAATGAAGGACCATTTTGTAGTGAAAAAAAAAAAGATTTGTACTGATAGTGTTTGGACAGGATATCATGTCTGCATCTTGTACTATGAATAGCCACTACGAAGACAATATGCAATGTATTAATTATTGAAATTGTCCTAGTAATCAGTTTTGAAACTGTCTCAGTGCTATTTGTTTCTCAGTAAAATTAATTTAAAAAAGGAAGTAGCTCAAGGCTATGCTGAGATACTTTCACTTATTTACATTTTGAAAAGTAATAACCCTTATAATATTGGGCATGAAGCTCTTGCTTTATGCCACACTCTGTCATAAAAAAAGCTTCTTTCCATGTGTACTAACACACTGAGTCCTCCAAGCAGTCGTATGACGCAGGTACTCCTGTTGCCTTTATCATACAGTGAGGAAACTAAGGTTTAGAGAGATGAGGTCACACAGCCAGCAAAGTGCAGAGGTGAGATTTGGTTGCAAGAACACAAACACTGCTTTCTCTAGCCCCATTAACTATGATCTGTTTGGCCTAATATACCTACAGAACTGGAGAAGTGACATATGGCATTCAGGAGACCATGACCTTCACAGCCTGTATCTCAAGCACATTAGAAAAAACACATATTCACTCCCTTTATTATTCTTTCTTTTAAGTTTGATTTTATGTTTATTTAATGTAGTAATTGCACAAACTTGTGGTATACAATATGATAGTTCAATACAGCTAGAGCAGAAAAGAAAAAATGCTACACAATCTCATTTATACGTCGAATCTAAAGAGTTGATCCCTTTGTTACTCTTTCTACAGCTGCCAAGACCTCAGTAGATCATGATACTGAAAGTAGGGACATCAGGAATACACTCTTTGTTAGTGTGATTAGTACTTCAAGGCAAACCAGCATCCCCTTTTCTTATTGCTCTGAAATTCTCTTTCATTGTTTGCATTAAATTTCCTTTTATTAAATTTGGGATGTGAAAGGGTTTTCAAATAATTAGTACAGTTAGTCTAAATGTAAAAAAAAAGCTAAAAGGAAAACTGTTTGCAATTAGGATTTGCATAATTTCTTTAACACTGCCTGTGTTATCCACATTTGTAGCTAAATGTAAGGCAATATCTTGGATGAAACAAAATAAAATCCACTTTCCTGACCTCTGACATTTCTTCTAAACACCTCAATTTGTTACGGGAAACCAAATAAGCAGACATTAGAACATTTTTTCAAAAACAACTTTTAATGTAAAGAGCCTTGTTTATTAAGACTCAAGTGAGCTTTATTAAAATCAGGAAGATTAATTTAAGGGTTTTCCAACATAAGTCAGTGAGTCATTTGTGAATCACTTTTCTCCATAGATGGTCCTCATAATCTTACAAATTCCTTGGGAAAAAAGTCACTTGACTGTTCTCACTTTTTAAAAACACATTTGATATGTACCTACATATAACCATAATTTACATAGATATATACATTGCCTCCTGCCAATTAGTATATATTTATGAGCAGGGCCCAATAACCCTGATGATAAGTGAAAGTACATCAATGATAGATGTCCGTGGGAAACCAATGGGAATCTCAGCGAGTATTTAACTTAAGAGTAGGTGCAGGAGATTCATTACTGGCCTGGCTTGTTGCCTTGTTCTGTCTGAAACCTTGATTAAAGAAATAACAAACATGGAATGCTAATTAAACTGTTTGACCAATTTCAATAAACAAATAGGTCTAATTTGGGGAGTGAAGAAAGGGGATAAAAGACTACAGCTCTGCTACGCTCTCTCTTACACCACTGCTTTGATTCCTGCTACAAGAGTTCGTGTCCCTAAAGGCTTCCAGACCAGCAGGGTTGCTGATTCTAGAGTAAAGAAAGAGAGAGAAAATGTGTCAATTTGATGAAGCTCACTACAAGATGCAGCTTGCAGGACTCCCTGAGATCACAGCCCATGATTGCAGCCTGTCCTGCTCACGCACTGTCACCTAGCACGGCATGTTGTAAGTTGCGAAGAATGTGTTTAAGTATAAATAGTCTTGCCCGGCTTGAGCAAGCAAAACTGTTCCTTCAGTTCACTGCACACACAGCTTGGAGGCAAGTGTCCTGGGTATACCAGTTGTATCTCCATATAAATGAATGCTGGCGATACCCTACTATATAATATTGTCTATTAGACAGTGCATAAAGGCCTGCACTGTGTGTACATACTGGAGCCACACAGAAAACATTACCAAATGAGCCTGCTTTTAGCCCACTGCCTCATACAGTGGTAATTAAGGAGAACTGCTTTTTGATTTGCAACTATTTGCTGTTCTGCAGGAAAAACAGAGCTTAGGCCATCTTGTTCCATTTATTGTTGCTGGGCTTAATCTTCTGATGCATGAGGAATTATTACACTCGACACCTATGGGGAATTTAATTGTTTGGCTCCTACTCCTCTGGCAAGTGTAATTATGGAGGAGGAGGATCTATAGATTAACATTCTTTAAAAGCTTCATCCAAGAAAAAATAAATAAAAGAAGGTGGAGATTTTTGTAAAACCTGGTATTGAATAACATCCAGGGTTGAAACAATGCCAGTACTGATTTCAAGAGAAAATATCAGTGCTTCAGTGGGAGGTCAAACCAGGGCCACACAGCCCAGAAGTTGGATTCCATTGCCATTAACTTCATAGTAAGCACACCTCATCGATCCTGTGGGCATCTAGAGATACTGGACACCTCTTGCATGAATGCATGAAATTATGACAATGAATCAAATAATTTTAAATGAATTGAGTGAATACTTAAAGTCTGTTTACATTGCTCCTTAATAATAAAGCTCTACTTTTTATATAAATATAGACATGCATAAGAAAGGTATATTTCCTGATAATTTGAAAGCCAGGAAATATTTGATACTCTGTACTTGGCCAATAAACTTGTCACTGAACGTCGGTGACATGAAGAGATGAATGAAGATTATAGAAGACCCGTTTAGGGTGCCACCATGTTCCCAGAGATACTCTTATTTAAACAGCAGGTTTTCAGCTGCCAGCATCAGCGTCCCTGTACCTGATGACATTTCCTGAACTATGCAAGGTCAAGTTGAATAGTACTAAGCTAACGACTCAGGAGTTGGTAAAAAGCTTCCCCACCTTCACAGCCCCTCCAGCGGGGTAATTTGCACACAGGCCTTATGCCTTTCTCAGAGTCTCGCCAGAGGATTAGGCTCCAGTTGCCCACACTAGTATCTGGCTTAATACACATTCTTTACTGGCCACCTTGCCTTCTCTCTTCCTCTGCAGGTGTTCCCTGAATCTGAATACCTGTGGTAGGATCTATTCCTAGGGGACATGTTAATGACAGGTGCCTGCCCTCTAAGACCACACAAGCTCATGAGAGAAATGAGTGGAGAGAGGAGAAACGAGAGGGAGGAAGGGGGAAGAAAAGGGAGAAGAGGGGAGGAGATAGATTTTTTTTATGGTAAATCTAATTATGTGGGTCAGAGATACCAACTTACCACATGTACATACATACAACATACACACACACACCAGTCATGTGATAATAATCATTGCAAGGAAAAGAAAAATAAAACATATATATGATTCTGCTTGGGGCTCCATAATACGATATACAAGCTAAGTGGCTTAAACAACAAAGATTTATTTTCTCAGAATTGTGACATTTAGAAGTTTAAAGGGCTTACGGGTTAGCTCAGTTGTTTAAGCATCTGCTTGGGCAAACCTAGGCAGGCACAGGGGACTGTAGTTCAATCCCCAGCTCCACATGCCTTACAAGACCTGCCCTTAAAGTAGCCTGAGCCAGCAAAAAAAAAAAAAAATCCTTCTCAATATTTGGAACTTCAAGATAAGGTACCACCAGGGTGGATTTTCAGTAAACCTTCTCCTCCTGCCTTATAGATAGCTATCTTCTATGTATATTGTCATATAGCCTTTTTTCTGTGGAGAAAGAGAAAGGAGAGGGAGGAAGATGAGAAGGAGAGAAAAGAAAGAACACGCATGAGTGCTTTCTGTCCCTCTTTTATAATGGCATTAGTCCAGTTGGATTAAGTCCTGCCCTTATGACTTCATTTAATTTTTTATTGTCTCCCTACAGTCTCTGTCTCCAAATACAGCTATACTGGGGGCTAGGGTTTCAGTATATGAATTTAGAAAAGACACAGCTCAGTCCATGATTCAGGTGATGGGATGGATAATAGCCATCGAAATTAATTGCAGTTAGGAATTAAGCCCTAAAACGTATTCGTCTCTGAGACAGACATGACTATGCAGCAGTGGACTTTTATCATTACTATGAATTGTAATATAAAATTTATGTATGTAAACATAATTATATGAGTAAAAATGCCTTTTCTCCATTGTTATCTTTATGATTTTTATTATGTTGCTATACTATGAATGATGAAAAATAAAATTTCATGTATGTCAAGTTTTTAATTGATAGCAGAAGACAATTTTAATTATTTAAAGGTGTGTTCCTCAGCAGAATGAAAAGTAAAACTGTGGTCTGGGAACCCTAAACAAACCTTAGGAGAGCAGGCAGGTTTTCATCAGTCATGCCCTATACTGATGGGCATCTGAGAATGCTGATCTTTTAAGAGAAAAAAAAAAAAAGAAATTCCCGGATGAATTGGTCAGCTGTTTTTAAGGGCTGCCTACTTTCTCCAGAGCAGACTTGGCTCTCCTTCAAATGCTGCTCAATGTGACCAACTCAGGGACCTGTGTAAGGACCACACATGCTCACCCTCCCTCTCCAAAACAGACAAGCCATGCCTTCAGTATAATTATATGGTACAAATAATAGAGGTTTTGTTAACTACCAGCTCTTTTTTGCAAAGCCTATCAAATATCAGAGACTGTATAATGCTGTAATTGCATCTATGAACCTGTGTAACATTAAGACAATGAGTTCTAAAGGTCAAGATACATAATACACATCCACTATGTTTCTCTGATGAGCCTAAAATGTTTAATATGATGTGAACTGAAACTAAGTAGGAAACATATGTTTCTCTATAGGAGTTGTTACATGCATTAACTACTAAGAAATGCCAAAATAGTTTATTTTGGAAGAATTCTTTGTTAATTGCTTACGCACAAATATACTGATTGAGGTTACAAGAGGATTTGATGCACCATATGCTTGCTTAGCAATGAGTGATACGAAAGTCAGTGTTTGGTTTTGCTATTGATGAGGAGTTCAAAGCTGAGTTGACACTCATCAAACACAGATTGCTTGGTTCTATCAAGAAATCACCTCTTTAGCCTATAAGCTCAGCACTCTGGGAGACTGAGGTAGGAAGATTTAAATTCAAGCCCAACCTGAGACACTTAGTTGCTGTTGGGCTTTCTGTCTAGATGTCCCCTTAAAGCCTCATGAGGTCATAGGTGGGGCTTTTCAAAGGTGGTTAAATCTGGAGAACACTGGGGTCCAGGGTGTGTGATTACTATCTTAGTCCACTGATTGGTTTAGCATAGTTTTGGATAGGATTCCCTGATGTAGGTGTGAGTGCTCTCTGCCCTAAGGGTGGGTAAGCTGGATAAGATATAAGGGACATAAAGATGGTCAGCACTTGTAGTTCATAGCTTCCTGGCTTGCTGACTTGTGCTTCTTCCTGCTTCTCCTCTGTCCTGCCCCTCTGCCGTGCAACCCTGCCTTGGACCCAACCAATTATGAACAGGAGCCGCTAAGAAAAGTGAGCCAAATAAACTTTTCCTTCTTTAATTTGGGTGTTGAGCATTTTGTCTCAGCAACAAGTAAGTAATAAAAATAACAACTCAATGAGATCCCATCTTAAATTATTTTAAAGTTTTAAAAAGGCTGGAGACATAGCTGAGCACAAAGGCCCAAGGTTTAATCTCCACTACTGAAAAGGAAGGAGAAAGAGAAAGAAAAGAAAAAAGAAAAAGAGGAAGAGGAAAAGGAGGAGGGCAGAAGAGGAGAGAAAGAAGGGGAAGATGAGAAGAGGGGATGAGAGAGGAGGGGAGAGGAGAGGAGGAGAAAGAGTTGCTTGCTTAATGTAGGAGACCTCCATTGCCCAGCCTTTGGTTCTGCAAGTCTTCCTCAAGTCCCTTGGCTTTACATCTCAGCTGTAGTTCACTAAATCTAAACTTTACGTCTTCTTCACAGCCTTCACTCTTGAACTCAGAATTCAAATATCTAAATTCCAAGTTTTTCTTTGAGTTTTTAAACAATTCTAAACTGCATTTAGAAAAAATAAATAATAATACTGATAAAAACAATGAAAGGGAAGCATTATGAGGGAGGACTAATCATACCAAATACAAAAAAAGAAATTATAAAAAGCTTCTAACTAAATATATGATACCAATACAAGAAGAAATAAGTATACCAATAAGATTAATAGAAACAGACTCAGATATATAAAGAAATTAAAATAACTTAAAATATAATGGAAATAGTATCTCAAGACTGGGTAAAATAAATATAGTTAGAGAAAAGCTGCAGAAGGTGAAATTATGTTAGAGTCCTACTTCACACTTTAAACCAAATAGATTCAAGACTCCACTGTTAAAGATGAAATCACATACACAAAAAAAGAAAACTGAAAAGAGTTCCTTTATATCCTTGAGAAGAGGGAAGCTCTGACTGACATGACTCAAAAAGAAGAAAAAGCTCCTTCCCAAAAAATGGGCAAATTTAAGCACTTCTTTAGAGTATATCGTACTGTACGAGAGAAAAAGAGTTTCCTCTCACATATAGAACCTACCACATGCAAAGTAAACCAAGAACCTTGGAAAAGTTTCTTCTTGTAGCTAATAACAATAAGTAGTTAATGTCCCTTACATTTTTTAAATAGCCATAAATCAATAAGTAAAAGGCAACCTAATAGAAAAACAGGCAAAGCATAAGAATGGCCAGCTCAAAGGAAAGGAAAAGCAAATATCTACAGACAAATTTACCTTTTATAAAAACATAAATGAAAACTAAAACCATGGTCACAATTTTTCACTTACATTTGCAAAAATGAACATATCTGGTAACATTTACTTGGTCATGCTGGAGAAATAGGCTGTCTCACCCATCAGGAGTATCAACAGGTAGAATTCTATTGATGGGCTTTCTGCTCTACAGAGAGCAAGCTGACAACACCTACTACAATGACTTCTATCCTCTGACCCAGCGGTCCCTTTCTAGGATCTATCCTACAGACATATTTCCATATATACCCATATAATTCAAAATGCTGTCTGTACAAGTTTAATCATAACAGTATTGTTTAGAACAGAAACAACTTAAAAATTTCATCAGGGAGCCAGGCATTGTAGTATACACCTGGTATCCTAGCACTCGGGAGATTGAGGCAAGAAGATCACCATAAGTTTAAGGCAAACCTGGATGACATAATGATTTTAAGGCCAGCTTGAACTACATAAAGAGACCCTGCCTCAAAGAAACAAACAAAGAAAGAAAATGAGACAGAGAGAGAGAGAGAGAGAGAGAGAGAGAGAGAGAGAGAGA
>NW_004524662.1:9614421-9627896 GCF_000260255.1 Octodon degus | reverse complement strand
GAGAGAAATTTTTAGCAAGGAAGATTAGTTAAAATAAATAAATAGAAAACTATAGTACAGTAAAACAACAGGAAACTATAAAAGAATTGAGAAAATTGTAGATACAGTAATAAAGATCTCCCAAGATTCAGATAAAAAGGCAAATGGAAAAAACTGACCAAAAATTAAAATAAAAATTCATTAAGACACTATTGTGGAAAACGTTGGACTATCTTTGCATTTTCCTATGGATACAAAATGGTACTTGGAAAATACTATCGAGAAACTAGTGGCAATGCATAGCAGCCAGAAATCGCATCACTCAGCTTTGCTGTTCTAGATCCCATACAGCTACAGTCCTCCTGGATCTGTGATCCCATTTGTGCCAAGGTGCACTTCCTTAGGCTGCTGCCAGACAGCAACTGAGCGATACTGTGGCTAAAACAAGCCTGTCTCGGGAAGTCGGGGACAGCCCACCTGCCTGGCTGAACTTCGTTGTCCCTGGGCTACAGATAACGTCCTCCAACCCAAGAATCTTCACTTCTCTGTCTTTCCACAAGCATCAGATCTAATTCCCTTTTATATGTTGCATCTCAAGGGCCTGTACTTACCTCGTAAAGGGGGAGAAATGAAATAAATATTTAGATCAAGTATTATTTTTTATCACATATTCAAATTTTAAAGCCAAAATACCCTTAACAGTGTTATCCCAGTATTTCTTACAATAGAGTCATCTGTCCCAGCAACCATTCCTGATCTATTGAAAATGAACATTTTTAAGAGCCTGGGAATCTGCATTGAAAGATCTCCCGATGACAATGAGACATGTAGTTAAACAACTAGCCATAAGCTTAAGATGAGCATGAACTGGCCCAAACGATACTGGAAATATGTAATGTGAACCCTAATGTTGTGATTCTGGACTTACACACAGGTATTGTATTTACACAGATTAAAGCAATGCAACTCATCTAAACCTAATAATATCTGGGAAAGGGGAAAGCAAAAAAAAAAAAAAAATCAGAAAGTAGGACCAAGCAGCCAACATAGCTTTTCTAAGTATTTTCCAAGACAGAAGAAACAATCATCAAAGGTCTTCAAATATGATGGTCCTAATGATAAAGGCAATCCTTCCCCAAGAAGGATGATTTGGGCTGTCTCCCTACTGCCATTAAACATGAAAGTTCATTATGTTTACTGTATACCCTTCCCACCAAGAAACCTTTTGATAATTTGAGTTCTGTTATGGTTTGTGCCTAGCTGTCCTCCCAAAGTCTCATGCAGCCATAGGGCGGCTTCTGGAGTTTGTGACTGATTATTGTGGGTGTGGATGTTGCACCTGCCCTGGGTGCAATGTAAGGAGGGGAGAGAGGCTAGCTAGCTGCCTGGGCTGCTGCCACTCCCTTCGCTCTCTGCTCTTTGCTGCTGCCATAAATGGCTTGCTGCCTGGGCTAACCTCAGTTACCTGCCTCTGCTTTCAATATTACAGTTATAGATCAGTTTTTGCAGGTGACTTCCTAAAATACCTAGTGAAAGATAGCCACTCAGGGGTTTTTTTTTTTGTTTTTTTTTTTCTTGCAATTACTTTTTTATTAATATTATTGAGAAACAAATAACAATGAGTTTCAAAACTGATTAGCAGAACAGTTTCAATAATTAATACATTGCATATTGTTATTTTTGTAGTGGTTATAACAACTGAGCTAATTGGCAGGCCCTCTGCAATTACTGACACATCCTTTTCCTAGTGAGTCAACCAGTGCTTTATATTTAATTACTCTTAATCCCATTAGTAATAATGATATCACCTTGGAGGAACTTTTATCTGGAATTTTTTGTCATAACTCAAATAACCTAACTTCTCATAATATTTAAAAGCACTTATTTTTCTTTTTTTTATAGTTAGTACATTGTGTATTGTTACTGCCAAAGTAGTTTCTCATATTACAAGATATAGGCTAGAAATAATAAATAAACAACATAGGTACAAATCTCTGTTTTTTTTTTAAAGTCAACAGAAAATGGAAATATACTTTTTAAAGTTTCTAATACTAGGAGAAGTTATCATACAATGTCTTTTAAATAAATTGTAAGTCAAAGATACAGTATAAATCTTAGAACAAAAATTAAGATTAAGCAATATTCAGAAAATTAAATGTTTCCAAACAATTGAACTAAGAAAAAGTTTGCATGACAGCAAAGAAGTACTAAGAGTAAAACATAAGATAAATACTGGAATGGCAAGTAAATGACCAGCACTTCTAACAGTTTGAGGATAGGATATCGCACAAAGTTCTAGTGTGTTGTGGACATTAGTCACTCAGTTTTAATGTACAACTCTACTTTTATGACTTAACAAAATTCGTGACTCATCCACATGGCTGACACTGACAACGGATCTACAAACTGTGGTACAGAGTTTCAGGATAAATCCTGAGGGGATTTGGTGGAACTGGGGATTGAACTCAGCCCCTTGCACTTGCCAGCGAAGTGCCTATTCCACTGAGCCATCTCCCTGGCCTCCCTGAGGGGATTTGACTGACCTTGCCAGATCCAAAAGTTACATTTCTTGTTATATAGGTCTTGCTTTATCTTGGTCTTAACCATCCAGCAGAAAAGTATAAAAACAAGGTATAAAAAGTAAAATCAGATTAATATGCTGAGCTGTAAAAGGCTCAAGTCAACAACTTCTGACATTGCCAGTCCTATGGATAACCCACTACTATTATGGACTACTGGACTAGATTGGATTATTTTGCTGAATTCACATACCTACAATATTTAAATAGAAATGGAATACCCATCTCTGACAAAAACTAAACAAAAAAGGGGGATATAAATGAAAGACCATGTTGTATCTGTATATACAAAATAGGATAGATATACAGCTACTTTCTCTTAATTCAATGAGAAGAAAGATTTGTACTAATAGTGTTTGGACAGGATATCGTGTCTACATCTTATACTATGAATAACTACTACAAAGACAACAATATGCAATGTATTAATTATTGTAACTGTCCTACTAACCTGTTTTGAAACTGTCTCATTGTTATTTGTTTCTCAATCAAATTAATTTTTTAAAAATTACTTATAATATTGATTTTGGAATATCATTTTTCTTTTGTGTGTGTGTGTTTTAGGGAAGGGTCTGCAGAGCATTCAGGGTCTCACTACTAGATCAGACTTGTAGTGATCCACCTATCTACAGCCTCCCAAGAGCTGGGGTTATAGGTGTGTATCACCACACCCAGTCTAAATTGCTGACTTAGCACATCCCAGGGACTGGGCTGGTACAGCAGGCCAGGGGATCGAACCCCTGGCCCCTGAGCCTGCTTACAGGTGCTTTATTCCACTGAGCTATTTGGCCAGCCTTTATCTTATGCTTTGGCTCAGCACAAATGGTAATATTAAATTATTTCTTGGGTACTATTTGGAATCAGAGGTTTTAAATTATCTTGTTTGATTTAAAGTCAAGTGAAGAGAAAGAGAATGTGCTTTATTTTATAACTGAATCCAGAAAGAGATAGGAGAAAAGATCTCAGTATACCTTAAGAATGCTTTTCATTCTAAATACTTGCAAATAAAATCTATCATGTGGCATCAAATTTTTCTGATAGTGTTGTTCTAGTTTTGTCTTTGGCTTGCATGCCAGCTTCAGTTGTGTCCCATTTGTTGTCATTTTCAGCAAGAATGCAAGACAAAAATAAAGGTAGTGACACAGGGAGAAAAAAAAATTATGTCAGTGGACAGCCTCAAAATGATACAGGGGGAAAATGACCTCCGACGAGTTCATGTACTCTAAAACCAAAAAATGAATTCTAGGAATAAACAGAGGTTATAAGCAGAATATATTTATTGGGAGAAAGAAAGCTCCTGTCCAAGAGAGGGACAGGAGTGGGACCCGAGTGAGTTGTCACTGGGAAGTTGTCTCTTCCAGGGACTTTTATAGAGGAAAACCATGCAGTGAGGTGGGTCTAAGGTGGTGGAGAACATGGGAACTTGCTTCTGTGGGCATTTGACAACACTATGGTCAACCAATGAGATTACAAGCACCATTGCTCAGGCAAAATTGATTAAATCCAGGGCCAAATGAGGAAACATGTCAAGTAGCAAGCGGGCATGAATACAGGACAGAGTCTTCTCCTGTTGGAGTGTTGGGTTAGTGAATTGTTTGGGCTCTTTCAAGGTGATGGATACCTATTTAGAATATCAATCCTTAGGGCCCATCCCTAGGGAAGTATGTGGCTGAATTTGTTTACTTGTCTTGAGGTGTAGCCCAAAGCTGCAGAGTCTGTTTCTTCCAAAGTTGAAAGTCACCTTGTCTTTCATATTGTCTCCTTGAGGGCCTGGCCCTATCTGACTGCCTATAATATTTCTATCTAATTCAGCTGCCTACAACACTAGGACCATCAACACCCTCCCCACCAAAAAAAAAAAAAAATTCAGGACAATGACAAACCAATCGGAAAGCAGTTTAACATTCCATTCTGGCAGGTTTTAGAAAAGGAGCATTTCTGGTCAGCAGCACTGGCCATCTTTTTTGTTTTGTTTTATGTATTTAGTACAGGGTCTACAGGGTCTCACTGCACCCATTGGACTCGTAATGATCCTTCCTGTTTTCAGCCTCCCAAGAGCTGGAATTACAGATGCATGCCACCACGCCCAATCTTAATCTCCATCTCAGGGAACCCCTGAGGGTGGGACCAGCATGAGACTGGGGATCGAATCCCAGCCCCTGTGGCCTGCCTAAGCAGGCACTTTAGTCCGCTTAGCTATCTGGTTGGCCCAGCACTGACCATCTTATTAGCCTGGCAATAAGTGCCTTGGGGTAGCACCAGTCACTGCCAAGGAAATTCAAAAGAAAAAAATGAAATGAATAAAGTAAATAATAAGCCTTGAAGTACTTAAGATAATCTTCACACCTACTTCAGCTAAGATTTTAAATCTGTCAAATATATTTAATGAAGAAAATTAATTTTACATCAGCTTTTTTGTTATCACAAAGGTATTTTTAGAACAAAATATTTCCAAAATTTCTCCCCCCCTTTCTCTCTCTTTGTCCTAAACCAGCAAGCTAAACATGTTTCGTTTATTTTTAAATGAAGTGAAAATTAGCCAGGTGTGTTAGATAAGCTTTCTATACACAGGTCTAAATATTGACAAAAGGAGATGTGTCACTGGAAAAATCATCAGTCTAGCAATTATCACGTTAGCATGTTAAGTGGAAAAAGATGTGAAACTTCCAAATGTGTCAGTACGGATTATTTCATTTCCACTAGCTATCAGCTATACTGTGAACATCAGTTCTTTAGTGTACACTGAGCAAGTGTCTCTAAAGAATTTGTTCTTCTGCGTCTGCAAAAAAAAAAAAAAAAAAAAAAAAAATCACAAGGTCTCGTGTGAAATGACATGTTTCCAGCTACTACTACAAATGATCTGTAAGATGGAAAAGGATGCAAATGAAGACAAAGGCACTAGCCTGTACTATTTTTCTGTGAACTGCATGTGGACTCCCCTTTCACTGGGTTACAAGTTTCCCACGGTTCTCGTTGGCCCCAACTCCTTTCAGAACACAGCAGGAGCACTGTGCATCCCTATACTTACAGTACTAAGAAAACACACAGATTTTAGAAATAATTAACTTGTTGCACATTTTAAACTCTCATGAACCACTAATGCTATTAATTTTTGGAATTAACAAGCAAGTGTATGTGGGAGGGTGAACTGTGGCAAAGTAAATGTTTCAACTTTTTATCACAGAGTGATTGAATAACCAACAGCCCAATACTGTCTCTGTTAGAGCATCCCTAACTATACCATTTATAGGGTTCAAGTCACAGTACCCCAAATTCTGGCATCTTGGCATTTGTGGAAACAGCAGAGGTAGGAGGGACTCTCTGGCTTTCTCCCATCTGGAGCTGGCCATAAAAGCGTTATCTGATCTTCTTCTTATGTGGGTCATAAGATCTTCATTTGCCTCCTAGGGGAAAAGAATGCTGCTTTGGGACACACAGAAAAGGCTCTTTCTCTTTTTTTATTTATTTAGTACAGGGTCTACAGAGTCTCACTACACAGATCAGACTCTTAATGATCCTCCTGTTTTCAGCCTCCCAAGCACTAGGAACACAATGAAGATTCTGAACAAACACCTTATTGAGTTGTTCCAGTTTATTAGTTTACACCTGCATTTGTCAAATCCTATTTCCTCATCAAGTTAGAAAAAAAAAAAAACAAAAAACAAAAAAAACAGTTTTCCCTGTTCCTTGGGTTTGCACTTCTGAAAGCTTTGTGTCATGTAAAACTTACGCTAAACAAATTTGTTATTTTTCTCTTTTGATGAGTCTCAGCTATACACCTAAAAATAGGTGGGAAAAAGAGGTAGTTTGCTCTCTGACACCCTCAGTGAAACATTGTGGTCCCTTTCTTTTTCATTTTTTCTATTCTTATCTTCCTTCATTCTATTCACTCAAGGGCCATGTATGTACTAAACCAGGGCTCTATTTCTTACTTGTTATTGATTGGTCCTCACGGCTACTAAACACAACTCTCACCCGGGACCAACAAACTCTGAAAATCCCTAAAAATCAGGAGATAGTTCTATCTATTCAGGAGTAGCAGGTTTTAACCCTCCATTGGCTTTTCCAAGTTTGGAGAGTTTATATATTATATTTTATTCATATCTATCAGCTTTTGTATGTCAGTGATATATGACATACACTAATTTCTAGTGTAGTACATAGTCTATATAGAAAATGTACCATATATAGTATGTTTTTTCCATATTGTGTAGTATATTTTTTCTATATATTTTCTAGACTATAAATACACTACTTTCTCAATTCCCATTTCAATTTAACTTCATATCTGGTTACCCTACTGACTCTAGCAGCTCAAAAAAATGATACTCCAGTGAGTGAATGGTGTGCTAACATGCCTTATAAACCATTCCTTGGACTCCTCTAAAAACTAAAACTAGAGGCTCCATTTGGCCCACCAGTTCCCCTTCTAGGTACCTTCCTGAAAGTTAAAGGCATCATAACACAGCGATATATGTGTAGCCATGAACATAGCAGCACAACTTAAAATAGCTAAATCTTGGAAACATCGCATATGCTCATCAATAGAGGAACAGATAAAGCAAATGTGTTATTTTATACAATGAATACTACTTTGCCATAAGTAAAGACAAACTTGAATCATTTGTGGGAGAATGGGGGCACCCTGCTACCATAATCTTAAGTGAAATAAGCCAGAAACACACATTTAAATATCACATTGTATCTTTTATGTGAGAAGTCCAAAGGGTAAATAAAGAGCTTAATGGAGAATAGATACTAGGAAATAGGAAGAACATGGGTCACCGGAAGCAGAGTAAGAGGGGTTAGGAGAAGGGAAAGAAGGGGAAAGGAATTTAAGGAAAAGAGAGAGAGAATGAAAAGGAAAATGGAAACAAAGCTTGGGTAATGGGGAGGAAAAAGAGAATTGTAGGGATGTGAAGGGAATGGGGAGAAGATTAAGATATGTCACATACAGGTACAAATTCTTTATGGTGAATGTGATCAATATATATGACAAATAAGTACTAATAAAAAACAAAGTTAAAAAATTATAGAACAAAGTGATGTGACACTTTGAGAAGAAAAAAAAGCTTTTGAGAAGAAAAAAAAAACTTCTGCAGAGGTACAATCTCTCTTACTTCCCTTGTTCCCACACAAGGTGAGGCTTTCTGCAAATTTTCCTTATTTATCTGAGCAGCTCTGCCAAAAGAGGTAATTCGTTTTGAAGTCAGGTAGTGAAATGCTTACTGCTTTGTTCCTTTGCTAGGGTTGGCTTTGACTGAGCAGATTATCTCAGGTTGGGTTTTTTTACTTATTGTTTATTGGTTACTTGATTTTTTTTGGTTGGTTCATTGATTGATGTTTGCTTGTTCTGTTTCTATAAAGAATGTCATTGCTATTTTGATAGGAATCACACTGAACCTATAGATAGCTATACATAGCAGGGACATTTTAACAATCCTGATTCTTTCACATTCAGAGCAGCAGATGTCTTTCCACAAATTTGTGTTTTCTTCAATGTTTTTATTAGTGTTTATCATTTTCATTGTAGTGTTCTTTCACCTTGGTGGTTAAATTTGTTTAAAAGGTTGTTTTACCATTATAAAAAGGATTTTCTATTTCTGTGTAAAATGACTCATTATTAGCAATTGGCAGTGCTACTGCTATAGCATTTTTATATGTTAATTTTTGTATCCTTCAACTTTGATGAATATATGTTTAGTTCTTATAGCGATTTGGTTTTATTTTTCTTGGTGGACTCGTCAAGATTGTATCTGTGTAAAGTCATGCCATCTGGAAACAATAACAGTCTGACCTTTTCTTTTCCTATTTGGATGCTCTTTATCTCTCTCTTGCCCAGCTGCTCTAGCTGGGTTCCTGGAACTACACTGAATGAGTGTGGAAGGTAAGCATCCTTATCTTCCTCCAAATGTTGGAGAGAAAACTTTCAGCTCTTCCCCATTCAGTATGACATTAGCTAGTAGTTTACTATAAATGACCTACATTATGTTAAGATATGTGCCTTGTGTCTGTAATTTGTTCAGCATTTTTATCACGAAGAGTTGTGAAATGTTGTCAGATGGCTTTTATGAATCTACAGAGAAACAGTATAGGCTTTGTCCTTTTGTTGATAAAGTGTATTACATTCTTTGATTTGTGTATTTTGAACCATCCTTTGTATCTCTTGGATGAGTCCCACTTGATCTTAATGAACAATCTTTTTAACATGCTGTTGGATTTGATTTAATAGTGTTTTGATGAGTACTTTCATCAATACATTCATCAAAGATAGTTGCCTGTAGGGTTTCTATTATGGTGTTCTTGCCTGGTTTTGGAAAAACTGTTTGCCAGTTTCTTAAAAGGCAAAATGTAGAAGTACTGGATAATCAAGTAGTGCTACCCAAAGGGTACTCAAAGTAATTGTTGTAAACCCCTAGAGTATCAAACAAACACAAAATCAGATACATAAATTACATACCATAAGTTCTATTCTATTTGTTCTGCAATAGTACAAAATTCATATACTTCACTGATACCAAAAATAAATATGTGGAGAAAAGCATTTTGTTTAAAATGAACTCATCGGAGGGCCAGTCACATTGCTTAGTGGATTAAAGCACTGCTCAGGCAGACACAAGGGCCAGCATTCAATCTCTGGTGTGCTCTGTGGACACCACGCCTGGGGTGCGCTGAGATGGTGATTGAGACTGTGTGATGGTGCATGCCTGTAATCCCAGCACTTAGGAGGCTAAAAAACAGGAAGGATCACTAGGAGTCCAATCTGTGTAGTGAGACCCTGTTCTATAATTCCCCAATTGGGCCAGCTTGGCAGTCTAAGCACTTGCCTGGCAAGTACAAGGGCCCAGGTTTGATCCCTGGTACCACATGTCCTGCTGGCCCCACATGGAGCTGACCACTGAAACTGAGCGTGGTGGCACATGCCTATAATCCCAGTTCTGGGGAGGCTGAAACAGGAGGATCACTAAGAGTTTGAGCTGCATAGCAAGACCCTGTATCAAATGAATAAATTTAAAAAAAAAATAAAATGAACTCATCATGGTACTTTACTTAATGCTATTGCTACCCAATTACTTTTTGCTTCACTGTCTGTTTGATAGTTTATTTAGGCCCATACTTCTTATTTTTGTCAATTCAGCTGACATAAATTTACTTAAATACAATAGAACATTGTTTCTGAAAGGGTCAGTGAGGTGTTTTCAGAAGAGGTTAACATTTGAGACAGTGGACTGAACAAAGAAGATCAACCTCACCAATGTGAATATGAAATATTTTATGCATCAAGAGCCTAGATAAAGCAGAAAAGCAAAGAGTGGATTCAAAATCTCTGTTTTCAACTGAAAATATCCATCTTTTCTTTTCCTCAGACATCAGGGTTCCTAATCCTTAGGCCTTCAGACTCAGGGTGAATCTCTTCTGGTTCTCAGGCATTGGACTTGGTTGAACTACACTACCAGCAATCTGCTTTCCAGCAGACAGTGAGCCTTCTCAGCCTCAGTAGCCATGGGAACCTTCCCAGGACATGTCTTTCCATACATCTATGTGTGCCCTGCTGATTCGGCTGCTCTGGAGAATCGTAACTAACACAACACTGTAATGCATCTCATCACTTGGTAGGATTTTTTTGTTTGTTTACTTTCAATACAACAGCCATGACCATACTATAACTGACCAGTTATAGTTTCTCTCTTATTGTGGTTATTTGGGAAGAATGTTTAAAAGTCTCTTTTTACCTTTGATAATGTTCCCAGGATGATGTTCCATAATTTCTATACATTTGTGTCTTGCTGCCCATTCTCTTTCTACTGTTGTATTGTTTTCTCACACAGTTTAGAATTTCTAAGACAAGAGGAATCAATAATAGCCCAGGCTATAAAAAAAAAAAATAACTACAAGTTAGCATATTTTCTCTGCACTGGGCCACACTACCAATGAGAAGACTAACTGCAGTAAAACTCTGACATAGCATAATAAGTGAAAACTAAACATTCAGTCAAGTAAAATACACTTCCGTATTATTGTGATGTCAATGAAATAACCAGACATGGCTACTGTTCTGCCTACCCAGCCAGCTGGAAGTTCCTGGGAGTCTAGCTGTGCATTCCAAACTCACCTTGGTTAGCTCTCTTTTGTCATCAGTTAGATATAGTTCTTCAACCTATCTTAAACTTCAGTGAAGATAATGTTGAGCTCTTATTGAACTGGAATTAACAGAAGAGTGGCAATGAGTTCAGAAATATTCTCATTGGTTGGCATGTATTTCATCAACCTGATCTAAAGAAGATGGGTATCCTCCTTTCATCGAGAATACTATTAGTGGGCTGGCCAGATAGCTCAGCGGATTAAAGTGCCTGCTTAGGCAGACACAGGGGCCAAGTGTTCAATTCCCAGCATGCTGTTCTGGCCCCACCTCCACAGCATGCTGAGACTTGAGAATGAGACTGGGTGTGGTGGTGCTTGCCTGTAATCCCAGCACTTGAGAGGCTGAGCACAGGAGGATCACTATAAGTCTGATCTGTGTAGTGAGAGCCTGTAGACCCTTTACTAAATACATTTTTTAAAAAAGAATACTATTAGATCAATTTAGTGAAGAATTGTCCTTACTTCCAGGTAATTTTCTATCTACAAATCTCCCTGTCCTGCTCCCTGGCTATATTCTCCTTGAGAATATAGGAATTTGTTTTTTGCCTCCACTTCCTCAGAAGTTCCTAAATATTTCCTGTGTGACTTCTGTATCTTATCCTTCCCTATATTTACATCCCTCCTCTTTCCTCAAAAGTAAAGTTTTATCCCACTCAACTTTCAGATGGGAGCTACAAGGACAGGAGTCAATTATCAGCTATGTTATATCTGAATTTGCGCAATCATTGTGCATGTAATTGCCAAGTTTTACTAAATCTAACAATAAACAGAGAATTTTGAATCTAGTGTAGAAAGTTACAACCTTTTTAATTCAAAGTTAAAGAAAAGCCATGTTTGTAGTGGGGCTCACTGTGGCTGACTCAGTAAGATGATGGACCTAAGTGAGCCACTCTCCTCATTCTCCTTTCAGTTATTGTCTGGAATGGGCACACAACTAATCCAGCCATTGAGGTGTGGGAGAAGTCAAGTTGGAACTTCTAGAAAAGTTTTTCATTTATAAAGTGCATACTCAAGTGAGAAACAGTAGCTCACCTTCCTCTGGAGGTTACTGGTTTTGCATAGAACTGCTCTACTCTGAGGCCCAACTTGGGTCTCTGTCAATCCTTGTAAAGTCCAGTTTTAGTAAGAATTTTGCTAAATAAGTTTACTCAGAATCCACCACCCTTGATAGATGATCAATATCCATCTCCCCCCAGGTAATATTGGTCTGTTCCCTGTATCCTGCCTTCATCAAGAATACTAGGGGCTGGGGAGATGGCTTAGAGGAATAAGTGCTTCTCTGGCGAGCACAAGGGCCTGAGTTCAATCCCCGGTTCCGCAAAAAAAAAAAAAAAAAAAAAGAATACTATTAGATCAATTTAATGAAGAATTGTCCTTACTTCTAAGTAATTTTCCACCTGCCCATTCTCTTTCTTCTGTTTTATTCTGTTTTCTTGCCTAGTTTAGAATTTCTAACATGGGAAGAATCAATAGTACCCCAAGCTGTAGAAAATAACTACAGCTTAGCATATCTTCTCTGCACTGGACCACACTACCAATATGATGCTCCCTTGTTATAAATCCTTACTTTTCCTTTTTGAATTCAGACTTTGTCCCTGTTCCCTACTGAGATATTTAGTCTATAATGTCTGATTAAACACCTCTTTCACCTCTATCTTTCCACCTCTGACTTTCTTTCATGTCAGCCAAGGCAGTGGTGAACACAGCCGAGTAGGAAGACAGCAGAGACCTGAGTGCTCAGTAAACTTTGAGTTCTGATCATATAATAACCTGTTTTCATCAAGGTTTTTCTGTTTTTGTAACTGGCTGTCAAAAGCACCTTAACACAGTGCTTTTGTGTGATTGTTGAACCTAGGCATTCCATGCTATATTAAGAACATTTTCATAAGTTTAATTATATAGGAGAAATATCATTTCAAAAGAAGGCAGTAAAAGAGAAGAGGAATAGGAAGTGGTGGCTTAGGATGAAGGTTGACACTTTATTTTTAATTATATAGCATCTTTTTCTCCACCATTTGCAAAAAGATAAGCTATATGCATAAATGCTCTGAAATCTAGAGAAAGCAAAACGAAGAAATAATAAACTTACTTATATTGTTTATTGGTCCCAGGTTCTAGGTTGAGGCCTTTGCGATTTGACATTACCTAAGGGACTAAATCCCTGTGATCTCCATGGGAAACTGCCACTGATCATAGCCTAGCAAGGTGCCCAAGAAGACTCTCCTCCCCCACATTAGAATAGCACAGGGCCCTTGAAAATTACATTAAATGCCTTTCTCTTGTAGAAAAATTTTAACTTGCTATAGTACTTTCAAATCCATTAGCTAATTGTGATCTTCAAAACAGTGTGGTAAGGTAGATATTACCCCCATTTGACAAATGACAAGCACAGAGCGCATGGAGAAGGTAAAAACATTTGCTTAAAATAACCCAACTAACAACACTATGAACAGTCAATAGCCTGAGATTGCTTGCTCAAAGAAGCAAAGAATAATCTAAGCCTATTGTAAATATTCTCTGCTGAGAATTTTCCAAAAGGGCCCCAATATCTGCATATTCATATATACCCTAAACACACACTCACCACCCTTAGTCTCTGCTATAGCCAGTTTCTGCTTCACCCCTTTAACTTTCTATTTTTACCTTTTCTTTTTTTTCATAATTTTATTGATAAACAAATAGCAATGAGACAGTTTCAAATCAAATCACTAGGACAGTTTTAATAACTAACACACTGCATACATTCTTCTTAGTGGTTAATTGCTGTACAAGATG
>NW_004524662.1:9570718-9595224 GCF_000260255.1 Octodon degus | reverse complement strand
TGATTTGAAACTGTCTCATTGCTATATGTTTATCAATAAAACTTTGAAAAGAAAAAAAAATAAAAAAAAATAAAGAAAAAGAAAAGCCCTTGTAACAAAAAAAGTAAATAAAAATAAAAATAAAAAATAAATCAATGTCCGAGGATTGCAGCTTGCAGCTCAGGACAAAGGCCCTGGCATCAATCCCAAGGACTCTGGGAGGGAGGCAGAGAGGGGAAGGGAGAACAGAGGTAGGAGGGAAAGAGGGGAGGGGGTAGAAGGGTGAAGAGAGGGGAGGGGACAGGAGAGAGAGGAAAGTAGGGGAGGGGAAACCTCAACAAATGTTATTTTATAATAAAAATAGAATAAAATCATCATCAAATAAAAAAAATAAACTGCTAATAATAAAATCTGATACCAAATTTCAAAAAAAAAGAATGATAGACTCAAAGCCTTTATATTGAAGTGGATGCCACTTGAAGATATACTCATAAGTGAAATAATTTTTTAATATTTTAAAAGCTTTTTAAAATTTATTTATTTGATATAGGGTCTCACTATGCAGTTCAGATTCATAGTGATCCTCCTGTCTCAGCCTCCCCAGCGCTGGGATTATAGGAGTGCACCACCACATCCAATTTCAGTGACCAGCTCAGCACAGGGACAACACAGCAAGCAGGATCAAACCTGAGTCCTTGCACTTTGCAGGCAGGCTCTTAGACCACCAAGCTACCTCCTCAGCCCTTTATTGTAAAATTTTGAATTCACACTGGGAGCACTGAAAAGCAGGTGATATTAACATATTATGTCTACAAAAGTGGAATTTAACTTTCTAAAAAATAACTAGTGTGTGCCCTGGTGACTGTTGTCACCTGATGTTCTAGCCACTCAAAAGGCTGACACAGGAGTAATTATTGAGCCTAAGAATCTGAGGCCAGCCTGTACAACATAACAGGATTCTGTCTCAAAAATTAAATAAAATTTAAATTTAAAAGTGACTAACATATTTTTCACTGTAGTGAAAATACTACTGTGTGGTGATACAGGGGCGGCGAGGAACCTAAGTTCTAATCTTAGTCCTGCGAACTCAGGAAGATGCATCTCTCTATTTCTGTTTCCTTATTTGAGTCTGGGCTAAAAATTTCTCTCAATTTTACACTTACATGTTCAAATCTGCCCATCTTCACCAAGGCTATTTTTTGTGTTCTGCTTTCAGTGATTTACTAGCTAATCATGAAAAAAAAAAAAAAAAACCACCCAGTGAATGACTTTCCCCAGGATCTTAAATAACCAGAAATACATTCTTTCTGGCCCAGGTACCTTACATGCCACAGAACTACAAGGAATAGAGTATCTCCAGGTATCAAAAAGAATCCAGGGCTCGTTAGAAGATATTAATTGACTCACTAAGTTATGGAGATTTTAGGAAACAATTTACCCTGTTCTTAAATTTTAAAAGTAGTTGTCATAGCAACTCCTAGACACAGCATATGGTATGTCTGGTACCTCCAAGATAACAGAGCAGATTCATGATGAGTTTTCTTTACAATATGTTGTGAACTTTTGTACTTTTTGGTATTTCAGTGGGCAATGTTATAAGGTGCTAATATCTGCTGTAAGATTGATTCATTTTAAAGCTCACTTTGAAGTATTTGTTGTTTCCCAAACAAACATTTAATGCTTGCATACTTTCTCATATATTTTCTTTACTTAAAAACTCATGATAGCCTGGTAGGAAAATAGCAAACAAACATACAATCATTAGAGAATAAATGTAAATACAGAATAAATTATATGGTAAGTGCCCTTCCTCCTTACAGGGAAAAGAAGAAAAATTGAAACCAGAGACTATTTTGTACTTATCAAATTAGTAAAATGTTGAAGAGTGGGAGGAGTTTAAATTAGCACTGGAATCCCAAATTCAGTTTGAGATGATGAATTTAAAGTCTGTCAAATGCTTTGCAATTTAATATGATAGTTTCATTGCTACAGGTCTATCCTAAAGGGCTTTGTCTTTCAAATATACAAACTTAGTAGTGGCCTCATTTCTAATAAAATACATCATGACCAATGCCAGTAAATTTTGTAATAGAAAAACAATGCATAAAAATCTAAGGCCCACTAAGGGGAGATTTCTTATACAACTTTTAATTAATCTTACTTACTATGGATTATTCTTTCTTACTGTGGATTAAGATTATTTCTAATTATTAACTCTGCTTAATAATTTCTGCAGAACCAACCGCTAAAAATGATAGTACATATGCATATATGTATTATATGTACTCTACATGTTCTAATGTATACATATATTTACAAATATTTAAAATAGATTCTTTTTTTTTTTTTTTTTGGCGGAACAGGGATTGAACTCAGGCTCTTGCGCTTGCCAGGTAAGTGCTTATTCCACTGAGCCATCTCCCTGGCCCCTTAAAATAGATTCTTAAGGAATATTGACAAAATTAAAAATCAGTTAATACGGTATGTGTATACTATTTATATACAGTTATAAGAATCAAAAAGGGTATGCTCAACTCAAAAATAAAATGGATATACTGGACACCTCAAATTGACTGTGAGTCCCCTACCTTTGAAAGAAAGCAGAACCATGACTTGTTCCTATCCAACAGAATATGGCAAAAGCAACAGCTAGTGTTTCTCTCTCCCATGATTCTGTTACATTTCTGAGATTCCATATCAGCAGACTAGAAAGAGCGAGCCTGTTCTGCAAGCTTTTAAAAATTCAAGTTGCCCTATAGTAAAGAGCTATGGGCAGCCTTGAAGGGACAAAAGGGCATCTCTATGGTGGTTCCAGACAATGAAGGTGAGCTCCCTCATTCACACAGCTGAGAAGTACATTCTTCCCACAACTTAAAAGCAGATTTTTTCCCCTAAATAAACCTTCAGATGAGAACATAGCCAGCTAACACTTCAACCACTGCCTCACAAGATCCTGAAGCAGAAAGACTCTGGCTGTCCTCTGTTTGGAATTCTAACCTGCAGAAACTGAGATAAACAATGGGCTGTGTCTTAAGCGGTTAAATTTATCTCTGAAAGTAGTATTTTTTTTATGAATTTTCCCTTCTTATTTGTACTTGTCTAAATTTTCTAAAATGTTATAATAAGGATTTCTTTGCTTTTAAACTCAAAAGATGTTATTTTCAACAAATCATCTGGAAGCAGAAAATATGTCTGCTCCTCAATTTTTTAACTGATTTTGAATGTGGCAAAAGAATACTTTAAAAAGTGTACAATGAAAATATAGCACTAAGATTACACAGATTTCTATTTTTTTAAATTATCTTAACAGAATATTTTATTTAAATCATGTTAACATAGGCTGTTTCTGAAATTTTAAGCTTTCTATATTTAATAAAGCCTGCTGGGCGAGAAAAAAAGGAAATCATACTTTTAAATTTTTCTTTCCAATTTTGACCATGACTTAAAATGGAAAAAGTTATGTTGATTGTGCCTAACTGTTCTCGTTTTTAGAGACCATTATGCACTTTAAATTCTCTGTTGGCATTTTAATTTCATTTTACAAAATAACTCCCAACTGACAACAGAATAAAGCAAATTCTAAGTCAACTAAATGAAAAAGTGTCACTGCAAACAGAAAAAACTTTGCAAACTGATGCAATATTTCATATGGCTCCTGAACCTACATTTCCAAAGTTTCAACAGGGAAAAAATGTATGTGTTGAGGGGAAGTATTGACAACTGAAACCATCTCCACAACGTACTGCCTACAACACAATGTTACTATTCAACTGTCTACATTAACATAAATTTACTATTGTAGGAATTCTTGCCCACCAAGATGAAAAACATTGCTTGTGTCAGGAACTTCTCAAAATTCCACTTATTTGGCTCTTAAACTATTCAACTCACCTGTATTTAAGGAAAGAACGATTCTGCAAATAAGGAGGAGCTTAATTAAACTCCTCAAATAACAGCTTCTTCTTCTTACTCTTCAATATTTGCTTCAAAATTATCATATCATGAACTTTGCCCAAATTGAATCAACCACTATAAAATGTCTTGAACCCTCAAAACTTCATAAATATGCTACTGATACTCTTCTTCCTCAGAGATTGTCTGTGTTAAGAAACTGATCTGCTGTACTGTAAGAAACAATAACCCTTTATTTGTCTGCAGGATATTTCAGTAATATTTTCAAGATACACATATTGAACAATCTTGGGTGTTTGCATTAATATACAATACAGTTCTGCTCACTACAGTGGCTCAAGACACTCCACAAGAAAATATTGTTCCTCAAAAATTTTAAACCTGTTTTCCAGGTAGCTCCATGATGCCTGTGGTGAGGTAAGGCCATGCTGGGCTTACTCTTCCATTTCTTTTCCTAAAAAAAATAAAAAATAAAATTTTTTTTAAAAAGTTATACACACACACACACACACACACACACACTCAAATGGCAAGTTTTACTACAAGAGTGTAAAGCACATTTTTAGGAATTCTTTTTTGGTTATCTGATAAAATTTGCAAAACTTTTAACTGTAGTGGAAACCTAAGTAATTACATTACTATTTATTTGTCTGCTTTTATTTGTTCATTGTGCAACTGTACAAAGAAGTTGATTGGGAAAAGAGTTAAGGGTCCATCACTGAACCATTTTGGAAAAGAATTTCAGAAATCTCTTCTTAGGCTGGCATCTTTCAGATAAACTCTGCCTTGAGTCAATTGTCAAAGCATCATGAAAAATTTCCTTAGTCTTGGGTTGTCCCCAATTCTGGTTCTGGGAGAGATTTCCTCTCTAAACCTTTCTGTCTGCCAGTCAAGTAGGGTTTATAGTTGGAGATGAAATAGCCAGTAGGCTAGAAATTCAATTTGCAAAGTGTTTGAACAGGAATTCTGACTCTCATGGGTTAGTCTCAATCTAAATCTATGTTTTCATCCACTATGGGTTATACTCCTGTTTCTGTGTACATTTGTGTTGTCTCAATTCTACTGACCTTTCCAAAAGTTCCAATGGTCTACATGTCTTTATTGGTATGAGGAAGTATACCCAAGGAATTCAGATTTTAAAATTACCTTATTCAAAGACTCTGTGCTCAAGACAAAACACAAATTTTAAACACTTGAAGCTAGCTCTATACAAGACACTTTAAATCACAACTTTAAACGAATGACCCCTATCCTACCAATCTATCCACACCCCCATGCTGCCGAATTTCCTTCTACCCCTTTCCCTCCTTCTAACCTACTTCCCTTTCTTTCAAGCCAACCTGTGGTCCCCAAAGATTTATTACCTCTTCAAATTAAATATCCCTCAAAACATTAAAACCACTTACAACTGATTATAAATTCTGGTGCCATTCTAAGCGGAAGACCATTTCCAAATTTTCCAAATCCTAAACAAGGCAGAAAGAAATTTGCAGCATAGTATAGTGTAATTTAGAAACATTAACTCCAGATTTCCCATAGCTACAGAAATTGCTCCATGTATTTGGGAGAGCTTCAAATATAAATGAGTCAACAGAACTGGACATGACAGCAGAAGCCTATAATCCCAGCACCCTGAAAGGCTATGGCAGATAGATTGTAAATTCAAGCCCAGCTTGAGAAATATAGTAATTTAGCAAAATCCTGTCTCAAATAAGTTATAAAAAATAAAAAAGAACCCTAAACTTTGTAGGTAACCCTAAGTGTTTAGTAAGGCAGCACATTTGGAAAGTTTGTTTTTGTTTTTGTTTTGTTTTGTTTTGTTTTTGAGATCAAACAAAAGCACTTTCTATAAAATCCCATGTGGCTCAAGTTTCCACTTTCCAGTTCCCCACGTAAAGAGCCTAGGAACTGCCACTTCATCCTAATAAAGAAAAAGCTAAGCAGAGTGAAAAATTGACTCTTCTGTGAGCATTACAAAAGATGAAGATTAGTTAGTCCTTGAGATCCTGCTTTCCTTTTACTTGTATTATACCTTTCTATTTGTATTTCTCCTTTTGAGTTCTTATACTAGGGAGACTATATGATATTTACACATGTGTGTCTGGTTTATTTCACTTATGCGTATATGTTCAAGAGAGGGAAAGGAGAAGAGCTAGGAAACATGAATAAGTCAAGCCATACAGTTATATGTAGAAGATGGGCAAGACAATGATCCTGAGAATCTTCAGAAGATTTTTTAATCTAGCAGTTAATTGGAAAGATTCTCACCCTACTAACTATATATACTGATACCTGTGAACTAAGCTACTGCACTGCAGATGGTAATTTGTAATAGTAGTTTCATGCGTGGAGTGCCTGTCATTCTGGTCTTCTGAATATGGGCTGCTTGTCATGACATGCCAGTTGCTGCTATGATGTCTCTTGGGTAGGTGGTTGTTCAAGAAGAAGGGAGTGATGAATGAAAGCAAGAAACAGGAAAAGGAATATTGTGGGACTGTCCTGCTTCAAGGTTGTATATGGTGAGATTTTTGGACTTATGTGTAAACATAAGAAGTATATAATTCTTTATGCCTATTTTTAAAATATATTCTAATTTTTAAATGTTTTTTATCATATTCTGTAGGGACTTAAAGTTCAACATATCAATACTTGATGAAAAATATCTGTTCCGTATTTTACCTAAGATGTTGATATGCAGACAGATAGTGAGGTTAAGCTTAACAGCCTAAGTTGTATGGTAATAACAATAAGCTTGTCTTCTAGATGGTTAACAACCTAAGTTTGCAGACCAAAATTAGAGAAAAAGGAAGGCTGCAAGAAAAGCCAACATTTTGGCCCTAGCCTTCCAAGGTCAATTAAGACTCAGGACATATGAGAACTTGTACTGTAATGTCATGTAACTCAGTAGTGTCCCAAATTTTCTGATCAAGGAGATTATGGGGCCAAAGGGGAAAGTGATCGATGATGTAGAGTGTGCCTAAGGAGAGTCACATGGAGAGAAAACATTCTCTCAGGCTTTCACAGAGAGCACATTGGCCAAGCAATGGCCGTGACTCATCCTCATGGGTGACACTGATAAAGGTTCTACAATCTGAGGTACAGGATCTCAGGATAAATCCTGAGGGATTTCACTGACCTTATCAGACCTAAAAGCTACAACTCTTGTTGCATAGGTCCTACTTTGCCTTGGTCTTAACCATCCAGCTGAAAAGTATAAAAATGAAATATAAGAAGTAAAGCCATGCTGTTATGTTGAGCTGTAGGGGACTCAGGTCAACAATTTCTGACATTGCCAGTCAAGTGGAAGACCCAATACTATTATGGACTACTGGACTCTTTTAGAATATTTGCTATAATATTACACACCTATAATATTCAAATAACTTAGCAAAAAAAGGGTATACAGATGAATGTCCATTTTGTATCTGTGTATTCAAAGTGGTTAGGATAGATATATAGTTACATTCTCTTAATGAATAGAATTATTTGTTCTAATTGTGTTTTTAAATAGGATATCATGTGCACATCTTGTACAGCAATTAACCACTAGGAAGAATGTATGCAATGTGTTAATTATTGCAACTGTCCTACCAATTTGATTTGAAACTATCTCATTGCTATTTGTTTATCAATAAAGTTATAGGAAGAAAAAAAAACAAAACAAAAGATGAAGAAACAGGACAAAGTGTGACTCCCAAAATTGCAAAGACAAATAAGCAAATAAAGGAAGTTATGGTTTACCAAAGCAGAAACTCACTAGCAGAAGCCGCTATCTGCAGAAACCATTCCCAGAGTAGGAAACCTTGACACAGGGAACCTCCAAATGACACAGGGAGAAAAACTGATCTCCCAACCTCAAAGTTACATCAGACGAGTTCATGTTCTCTAAAACCAGAGAATGAATTTTAGGAACACATGAAGGTTATGAGTAGAATATGTTTATTGAGGGAAAGAAAGCTCCTGTCCAAGAGAGGGACACGAGGGGGGCCCAAGTGAATTGTCCCCCTGAGGAAGCTGTCTCTTCCAGGGACTTTTATAGAGGAAAACTAGGTGGTGAGGTGGGTCTGAGGTGGTAGAATCCCTGATGCCCATCCCTAGGAAAGTATATAGCTATGTTTCTTCTTTTTTCTTGGTCTTGAGGTGTGGTCCATACAGGAGTGTCTGTCTCTTCCAAGTTGCAAAGTCACCTTGTCTTCCATCTTGTCTCCTTGAGGGCCTGGCCCTGTCTGACTGCCTATAATATTTCTATCTAATTCAGCTGCTTACAACAACTGGACTATAACTGATGAGTTGCCAGAGCCTCATCACAGCCAAGTCTTAGAGGCAATAACACATGTATGCTTATATGTAAACAAAAAGAATGACACCATTGATATAAGAGGCAGGATAAAAGAATTATTTTTATTATTTATTTTTTTTCATGTTTTGTGTTTGGTACAGGGTCTTTCTACACAGCTTGGACTCGTAGTGATCCTCCTGGTTTCAGCCTCCCCAGCACTGGGATTACAGGTGTGCACCACCACACCAGCACTAGGTTGCCAGCTCAGAGAGCCCTTGGGGCAGAGCCAGCACAGCATGCACACAGGGGATGGAAACCTAGTCCCTGTGCTTGCCAAAGCAGGCACTTAGTCCACTGAGCTATCTCACCAGCCCTAAGAATTAGAATTATTATTAGCTGTATTACTCCCGCTACCCATGAGATGACATAGTGTTATTTGAAAATACACTTGGATTAGTTGTAAATGTAAATTTCAACTAATCTAGGGCTACTACTAAAAAGTAAAAACAAATTGGGGTGAGGAAAGTAGAGGTATGCTAAGAAAAAAGAAAATAGGATTATAATATTCTCTGCTAAAACCACCAAAGATAGAAAAAGTGTGGAAACCAAAAATAAAAGCAAAGAACATTAGAAAATAGTAATGAATATGGTATGTATTAATCCATTTGTTACATGGATATGAAAAGTCTTAAAGGCACAAATTGTCAGATTGGCTCAAAAATGAGATCCAACTATGTTGTCTATAAGAAATCCACTTTAGAGTCTCCAGCTGCTCCACAGTTGTGTCAGGACCACAGTATAGCCAGGAGTCCCCAAGCAGGCTCAGATGCTCCAAGTTTCTGTCTTTTTGAACTGAAGGAGCTTTTCATAGGTGTCTCAAAAAAAAAAAAAACGTTTTAAAGGCTTTGAATAGTCCCTTTAGTGTAAGCGGAGGAAGAGAAAGAACACATCACATGTTTAAAATCAAGAAAGATCTGCCCTATAGCGTGACTCCTCTAGAAATTGGGAAAAAAAATCCTAGAGTATTTTAGTAAAATACTTAATGTGTTGAGATTTGTACAAGATCTTAGCAAACCAATGTCTCAAGATGGCGCTTCTCAATTCCAAGAAGTCATTAGACAAGAGCTAGAATTATCTGTGAAGAAGGAAGTAGAAAAAATACTTAGCACGGCACCCTCCCATGAGTTTGAGCACACTAAAAAAGATCTTGATGGATTTTGGAAGCTATTTCATAGATTTTTGCAAGAAAAGGAACCTTCTGTGGATTGGGGGAAAATCCAAAGACCTCCAGAAGATTCAATTCGGCCATATGAAAAGATAAAGGCCAGAGGACTGCCTGATAACATATCTTCTGTGTCGAACAAGCTAGTGGTGGTCAAACTCAGTGGTGGTTTAGGAATCAGCATGGGCTGCAAAGGTCCTAAAAGTCTGATTGGTGTGAGGAATGAGAATTCCTTTTTGGATCTGACTGTTCAACAAATTGAACACGTGAACAAAACCTACAATACAGATGTTCCTCTTGTTTTAATGAATTCTTTTAACATGGATGAAGACACCAAAAAAAATTACAGAAGTATAATCATTGTCATGTGAAAATCTACACTTTCAATCAAAGCAGGTACCCGAGGATTAATAAAGAATCTTTACTTCCTGTAGCAAAGGATGTATCTTACTCAGGGGAAAACACAGAAGAAGGTACCCCTCCATGTCGTGGTGATATCTACGCCGGTTTCTATAACTCTGGTTTGCTTGACACCTTTATAGGAGAAGGCAAAGAATATATTTTTGTGTCTAACATTGATAATCTGGGTGCCACAGTGGATCTTTATATTCTTAATCATCTGATGAACCCACCCAATGGGAAACGCTGTGAATTTGTCATGGAAGTCACGAATAAAACACGTGCAGATGTAAAGGGTGGGACACTCACTCAATATGAAGGCAAACTGAGACTGGTGGAGATCGCTCAAGTGCCAAAAGCACATGTTGATGAATCCAAGTCTGTATCAAAATTTAAAATATTTAACACAAACAACCTATGGATTTCTCTTGCAGCAGTTAGAAGACTGCAGGAACAGAATGCCATTGACATGGAAATCATTGGGAATCCAAAGACTTTGGATGGAGGCCTGAATGTCATTCAGTTAGAAACTGGAGTAGGGGCTGCGATTAAAAGTTTTGAGAATTCCTTAGGTATTAATGTTCCAAGAAGCTGTTTTCTTCCTGTAAAAATCATGTCAGATCTCTTGCTTGTGATGTCAAACCTCTATAGCCTTAATGCAGGATCTCTGACAATGAGTGAAAAGCGGGAATTTCCTACGGTGCCCTTGGTTAAATTAGGCAGTTCATTTACAAAGGTTCAAGATTACCTAAGAAGATTTGAAAGTATACCAGATATGCTTGAATTAGATCACCTCACAGTTTCAGGGGATGTGACATTTGGCAAAAATGTTTCATTAAAGGGAACAGTTATCATCATTGCAAATCATGGTGACAGAATTGACATCCCACCTGGAGCAGTATTAGAGAACAAAATTGTATCTGGAAACCTTCGCATCTTGGACCACTAAAGTGAAAAATACTATGTACAGTTTGTACTAATTATGGGCTAAAGAGTTTCTTACAATGTAACCTCTAAGATTCTAAAATAGGTACTTTATTATGTTACTGTACCCTGAAATACTGATTCTTAAAGTAGTTTTCTGCTGTTAGTCTTAAGAAAAGCACAGATGAAACAATACTTGCCTTCCGTGAAGAGAATCCTGAAGGTTATCTTAAAGTGCAGTATTGTTTAATCATAAAACTGAAGCAGTCTGCTGGAAGATCTTTTAACAGAAGCCTCACTGACAGTTACTTTGAATTTCGTGTGATTTCAACAATAAAGAGGTGGAGCACGAAAGAAAGAAAGAAGAAAGGAAGAAAGAAAGAAAGAAAGAAAGAAAGAAAGAAAGAAAGAAAGAAAGAAAGAAAGAAAGAAAGAAAGAAAGAAAGAAATCCATTTTAAATATAAAGACACATATTGATTAAAAGCAAATTAATGAAAGAACCATATCATGTGCTAGCTTCCTGAAAAGCAACCATAGCCATAATAATTTGAGACAGAGCAGATTTCAAAGCAAAAGAAAGTTGGGGATATGGAAAAGCATTCCATAATGATGAAAGGTCAGTTTTCCAAGAAGACACAACATACTTTCATGTGTATGCATCTTACATAAGAAGAACAAGCTACATGAGGGCAAAGTTGGTAGAAACAGAAGAAGCAAATGTATCCATCCTGCATTACAGCTGGCAACTGCAACATCTGTGTATCAAAAATGGGCAGATGCAGCATAGCAGGCAGAATGTTATTAAAATATAGTGGGGTTCAAAAAAGAGCATCAGTGAATTGGATTTCATTCAAAGCTATCAATGACTTTATCAGACAAAAACACAATATACGTTTTCACCAAGATAGACTACAGTCTAGACCATAACATGTATTTCAATAAATTTAAAAGAATAGAAGCCATCTAGCATCTGTCCTCAGACCACAGCAAAACTAGAAATCGAGAACAGAAAGATAACTGCACAATCTCAAAACATATGGACTTTAAAAAGAATATATGTTAAAAGAAATCTCCAGAGAAATTTTAGAAATATTTTGAACTAAATGAAAATGAAAACAGGTAGTAACTAAAATTACATGACATAGTGAAAGCTGTGCTGAGAGGGAAGTTTATATAGCATTGAATGCATGCATTAAAAGAGAAAAAAGACTTAAAATCAGTATTCTGTTTTACTTTTACAAAGTAGAAAATTAAAAGCAAACTAAGTTCAAGTAGGCATAACAAAATTAACTAATAGCTATTAATAATAATATTAGAGAAGAAATCAGCGAACTCCTCAGGCTGGGGCAGTAGCTCAGTGGCACAGCACCTGCCTGGCAAGTGAGAGGCCCTGGGTTTGATTCCTGGTACAAAAAAGAGAACTTAGTGAACTTGACAACAGAAAATCAATAAAGCAAGATCAACAAAATCAACCAAAAGCTGGTTTTGAAAAGATAAAATCAATTAACACCTAGCTAGATTAGGAAAAAAAACAGAAGACACAATTCACTAATATCACCAAGGAAAGGAGAACATCACTACAGATCCCATGGATATTAAAAGATAATTTTAAAATATGTAACAATTCCATGCCCACAAATGTGGTAATTTAGATGAAATAGACCATTTTTGTGTGACATAATCTGCCATAATTCACACAAGAAGAAATATATGTCTGAATAGAACATATATTAAAGAAATTGAATTAATGATTAATAATCTTTAAAAAAAAACTATTTTCAAAACAGAAAGCATCAGACCCAGGTAAATTTACTGGTGAATTCCAACAAACATTTTTTTAAAATTTTTATTACTATTTCAGCAAACATTGAAGGAAGAAATCATACCAATCCTCTAAAATCTTGAAATAAGAAGATAGAAAAAAAGGACAATTTCCTTAGTCTATCTATGAGGTCAGCGTTACCCTAGTACCAAAATCATATGTGTATATTGCATAAAAAGAAGACTACAAAGTGGTATCTCTTGTGAACATATATGGGAAAATACTCATCAAAATACTGGCAAGTTGACTCTAGCGTCACATTACAAATAATTACACAACGTAATGAGGATACCCATGAGAGCAGGAGGTATATGGGGAATCACTGTACATTCATTCCTCTCAGATTTTCTCTGAACCAAAAACTATTGCAGCAGGCAGAACAGGCAACTAGAGAAAAGCCAGCCTGACAGGGAGTCAGAACGATCAAGTGAAAGACAAGATGAAGCCGGAGCCCAGAAGCTTACAAAAAGCTGGGCCTCAGGATGGAAACACAGTGCCCAAAGCTGGTGCTCTGACAGACCAATGAGCAAGGATTTCAGGTTAAATCGGTGGGCTCTTTCTGCCCTGCAGTGTGATTAAAAACAAGGTGACAGATAACCAGTGCCACCCAGGCTCTATTTATGCTATATAACCTGAGGTTTTTGTTTTAATTTTTTGAGACAGTGTTTCACTATGTAGTTTAGGCTGGCCATAAACTTACTTTGTAGCCAGACTAGCCTTGACCTCCAACCCACGGCAATCCTTCCACCTCAGCCTTCCTGTGGATTTTCACCATGCACCACCATACCCAGCTGTACCCCAAGTTTCTATAGACCCACTTCTCCTCCAGACTTTCCTGCTTGTAAGCACATAGGTTGACCTCCCCTTGCCCAGAGTGGTCTGAGATGTGGTCATTTTGTCATATAAAAATCCCTAGGCAAAGAGCCCTCACAGATGTCCTACTCAGAACCCCTGCCCAGCTGGCAGGAGCTTTACTTCCTTGCCTTTATAACTATCATTTTCATGACTTTCCATCTTTTAAATTACATTCTATGTACCCTACCCTCTCTGTCCATGGTCTCTTTCTTCATAACCATGGGAAACAACCCCAGGGTTCTGGCAATAAAACTACTCTTAAAACATTATTGTACTTTAATTCAGGCCTATAAGCAAAGAAAAAATAAAACCATGGACAAGTCCAGGATAGCTCTCTCAGGACAGTCCCTTGGTGGCACCAGAGATTCTCAAACTGATCATTACTTTTTTTTTTCTTTTTTCATTTTTGGTACACCAGAAATCAAACTCAGGGACTCACACTTGCCAGGCAAGTGCTGATCATTACACAATTTTGGTTTTTACAAAAAATTACCCTCTATGGTTAGGACAAAATAGCCTACAGTACTCAATTAATAACATTTGGGAAAAACTGCAAATTTCTGTGTGCCCTGGGTTCACAACTTTGTCATCATCCTACTCCTGATGTAATTCTAACAGTGAGACATTCAAGGGCCCTAATCTTTATGCTCCCTGAACATCTCCAAATGTACCTTCCATACATCCTCCTGATAAGGGTTTTGAATATATTCTGCTCATTATTTGCATGTTAAAAATCATCTTAATTACTTTGCTCTCATTGCTGAGACAAATGCCCAACATCCAAAGCTAAAGGGGGAAAGGTCATTTAGCTCACAGTTTGTAAAGGTTTAAGTCCATAATAAGCTGGCCCCAAGTCGGGGTGGTTTGGAGAGAACAGTTTTTGGCAGACAGAAGGTGGCACAACAAACAAGAGAGGAGGAAGACAAGCGTCTTTCTGTTCCTTATATTATATCCGGGCCACTAGGATTAGGGTGCTGCCAAGCCAATGAATGTGTTGATCCCCCACCCTTAATCCTAACGCCCTCAGTCCTAGCACTGCAGCATGAATCAATCACACACTCTAGATTCAGTCACCTCTAAAAAAGCCCCACCTATGACCTCATGAGGCTTTAGGGGGACATCTGGACACAGCCATAACAGAGATGAACTGAAATAATCCCTTTCCAGGGATTTTTAATTCTTAAAGTATCACAAAATTACTTGATTTTTTGTGACACAAACTTGCGACCTCCAATATTATCTAAAGTGATAGGAAAGAAGAGTGCAAATTATCTGTCCATGTACCAGAGACCCAAAGAACCCAGCTGAGGTCTTGAATCCCACAGAAATGTCCTGCACAAGTCCAGCAGAAGACCTAGGGCCCATGGCAATGTCCTCCACAAGTCCATATAGAGCCCACAACAATGGCTCATGCACATGTGTATTGAGGATCTGTACTGGGAAGGTCCAAAGGCCAGTAGAAGTTAGGAAGTCTGTGCCAGCAGGATGAAGGATCTGTGCCAGCGGGTAAAGGAATCTGCACTGGAGCCAGGAAGCTATGCTCAAGGTAAAGACCAGAGCTTCCTCCCAAAAGAACTGCAGCTGCCCTCAATGTCAGCGAGGACCTGAGCTCCTCAAATGATGAGGACTGCTAAATTCATATCAGAAAAATCAGCATGACAAGCTTCTCCAGGAGAATGAACAGCATGCCATCTTCCCATCCAGGTCTACTTTATGCTGTTAGCAACAATCCTGAAGTGGCCTTCCTCACCCTGCACCACACTGATGCAGTTCAGCTAGGGCATTGCAAATTGACTATTAGTTAATCCACCACAACTGATATTGGATTTGCTACATAAATGTCCATTGACTAGCAAAGTAGACTGGCTCTAAGTACTTTAATAAAGCAATGACTGTTCTCAGGAGAGTTCCTGATGTCATCCAGGAGAAATAATAAGTAATCCAAGAAATATAAACAGTTTAAGAACCAAAACTCTAATCACTCAATGAGATTTCTTTTTTCAAGCTTCTTCCTGCTTTACAAGAGGTTCATAAAATACTCCCATGGTTCAGAGAACAAGGGAGTTAGATACAGTATCTACTTCCCCAGTGCTTCCAAATTCCTCCCTTGAAAAGTTCATGAAATTAATCAGGAGGCAGAATCATTTTAGATACAAGATTGACGGCTCCAGGTGTCTTTGTTTTGTTTTGTTTTTATGTATTTGGTTGTTAAAGGGTATCACTATGCAGCTCAGCTCAGACTCATGGTGATCCTCCAGCTTTCAGCCTCTCCAGTGCTGTGATTACAGGTGTGTGTCCCTATGGCCAGATGCTGGCTGGCTCAGCTCGCTCTGGGGGCGGGTCTGGCACGGCATGTGGTGCCAAGTCCCTGAGCTTGCCTGAGCTTTCCTAAGGAGATGCTTTAGTCTGCTGAGCTATCTCCCCGGCCTGCCAGATTTTTTATGTGGAAGGATTTTCAAATGATCTTGGAGTCTTTAGTACCTATTAGTAAAAGATAAAGGAGTTTTCAAATCACAAAATTAGGTTATATGTCTGATAATCCAACATCTTCTGGTTTGGAAATAGGATCTATTCCCTTGGTTTAATTTGGCCAGTTTTCCTTGGTTGAGAAAACTGCTAATGTTTACCATTAGCCTGCCTTTAGTGTCTATGTGTTAAGCCCCACACAGTGATTAATTCCCCAATTGTTACTGCTTCTGTGTATCAGTCATTCCATGAAAGGAGCTAACAATCATCCACAAAAAGACCAGGAAACTACAACACTGCTGCAAGTGGAAAAAAAAAAAAAAAAACCACTCACAGAAACTTGATACAACAATAAGGATCTAAAATGACCACAGATGTTAACTGTCTCTTCTGCTCAAGCTGAAGAACAACCATACATGGGAAACTAGAACTAAAATTGTACAGCCTCACAGTTTACTGTCTGCTCAACTTGACTATTACTCCAGAGATTCTTGCAGAGGATACTGAAGTTGCAAATATCTTAATTCCAAAAGTACATTCCCCAACTTATCCTTATTAAAGAACTCTTTCAGGGCAGCAAGGTCATCAAATGACTATTTATAAGACTCACTTCAAAAACCTCACCTCACCGCACAGACTAAGCAAAAACTATGCTATAATTTTTGTATAATCTCCTAACTAAGCCCCTATATTTTGTTTTGCTTGTTTGTTCATTTTGGCGGAACTGGGGATTGAACTCAGGCCCTTGTGCTTGCCAGGCAAGCGCTTATTCTACTGAGCTATCTCCATGGCCCCTAAGCCCCTATATTGGAAAGACTTATTTCACAGTTGGTCTTAGCCAGAAGGCCAAGAAGCAATGAAAAGACCTATGAGTCAGGTCTCAATACCCCTAAAGTGTCTACTTTCTTTTTCTACCCTTCAAGATGATAATAAATCTCTATTAACATGGCAATATCTCTTACTCAGTGAGCCTTAAGTGCAGTAGTCTATTTTGGTGGAATTATGAAAGAGCAAACATATACAAGTTTGACAAGAGCAAACATATAAAATCATCTAAGTATCTTGAACTTTGGTAGCTTGCTTTAGCAAAATAGACATGTATGATGCTGCAACAGGAGCAGACCCTGAGCCAAGTCTGAGAATTAAGGTTCTAACATTTTTACACTAAAAATAGATGTACATATAATCATCTAAAATTAAAATTTTCTTATTTAAAAGAGCCCACTAAAATTGAATCACTATGCTAAGTGAAACGCAAATGATATGACTGGTAGAGTAGTAGTATGCTAAGCAAAATAATTCTAAATAGAATGTCAAGCCTCCTTACCCATAAGCCAATTTATGTACTTATTACAGGAAAGTAAATGGATGAGTATGTACACAGCCATGATGATAGAAGCCTTACTAGTAGCATAACAATAGTGCTTCATGGTCCTAAAGAAAGAATGTATGAAAACAGAAGTTCCACTTTTTATATGAAAGTGTTATTTACTAATGTTTTCTTGGAACATAGGAAGAAATATTTCCTTGTTTGTTTCACAGTTGGACCAGAAACTTTCACTTCCTCTCTCTCCCTCTTTTTTTTTTTTTTTTTCCGGAACTGGGGATTGAACTCAGGCCTTTGCACTTGCCAAGGAAGCACTTATTCCACTGAGCCATCTACCCAGCCCTATCTACTTCCTTTCTAGGGAATAAACTAGTCATCAGTTAAGTCTTTAAAAACTATATAAACAAGGAAGGATAAGAAAGCCATAAGAAAGAAGAGAAAGAAGAGCAAACGAGAAATCTTAGGGCACAATTAACTCACTAAGTACTCTTTTTATGGGAGAAAAGTCAGAAATTTCCACTGCTATACATAGAGGGAGGACATCTTAACTAAGTAGGAATTACAAGAAGTCCTTGGGTCTGTCCACGGTTAGTTAAAATAAGTCCTGTTGTTGTTTGGTCAGGAAAGATTGTCTGTGGTGTATGCTGGGTATCGTAGACAACTACCGCAGCAAGAAGAAATTTCATTTTACAGACCTTTCTTTTTCTATCTTTCCCTTCTTTATCTCAGTAGAGTTCTTTTCTGCCCCATGACAGCAAAATCTGGGGATCAGCTCAGGTTGCCAGCAGGAAATAGCAGGGCTGTACAAAAGCACATCTGGAATCTCTGGCCATCAGAGAAATGCAAATTAAAACATCGTCTTACCCCATAAAGAATGGCTAGCACCAAGAACTCAAATAATAATACATCCTGGTAAGGTTGTAGGGGAAAATCACTCTTCTGCATTGTTGGTGGGAATGTAAATTAGTACAACCACCGTAAAAATCAGTATGGAAATTCCCCTGAAAAATAAAAGAAATTCCATTTGACCAGGCTATTCCCCTTGGATATATCCTCCCAAAAATGTAAATATACCATTAGAGTGATACAAGTATGTCTGTATGTATAACAGCACAATTCATGACAGCTAAAGCTTCAGAGTGGCCTGTATGTCCACCAAGATACAAATGCATAAGGAAAATGTTATATCTATACACAGCGAAATACTATTCTGGCATACAGATACACTGGAGTTATCTGTAGGAAAATGGGTGCATAATGAGACCTTGGTGTATAATGGATGTAAATGGATACATAATGAGGCTGTAACGCTAACTGATGTAAATCTGGCACACAAGCTAAATATGGCATGATTTCTCTTACATAAGAAATCTAAAATATAAGTGAAAAATAAAAGATAGATAATCAATAGTGAAATCTTTTGCAAAAGGGAAAGAGGTCAAGAGATAGAGAAAAAAAGGAGAGTGGAAAGGGAAGGCAATGAAAAAAGAATATACATATAATATATATATAATATATATATATATTATATATATATATCCATCCTATAAGGAACGTAACCAGTACGTATTACAAGCATGCAATAATAAAAATCAGTGGAGCTTAGTGGTCTAAGCACCTGTCTGGCAAGCACAAGGAACTGAGTTCGATCCTCAGTACCACACACCATACTTCCTCCAGGCACTGAGCCAGCCATCAAACCAGGTATGGTGGTGCCCACCTGTAATCCCAGCTCTGGAGAGGCTGAGACAGGAGAATCACTATGAGTCCAAGCTGCATGGCAAGACCCTGTACCAAATAAATAAATAAAATATCTTTTTAAAATACCAAAATTAAATTTTAAAAACATTCCTCAGGAAGAAATGAAAATAGGCATGAATGCAAGCATCTCTTCCAAATCCCAAGGAAACCAAGGAGCCTGGCTTTTTCCTAAGAATCTAAGGTACGTCCATGATTAGAGAGGTGCCAAATGGTGAAGCAACATCAAAAAGAATGACAAAGATCTTGGAGTTCCCATGGTCATTCACTACGGGGCTCAACACTTGGCAAATTCTCCTGGAGGATTACAGTGACCTTTGGCCCTTTCCCAGACAAAGGAACCCGTCCCTCCCAAAGGAACTTGAACTCAGAGGCCAAAACATCTAGACACCTAAGGAAGTCACCACTAGTAAGGAAAGTCAACAACTTGAAGAAGGAATATTGAGTAAAGTGAAAATCTTGAGATAAATAGATATGAGAATAAGTATTTTTTTTTTCTCCAGGGCAGGTTTGGCTGGCTTGAGTTGTGGGGATCGAACCACAGCAACCTGAGCCTGACTGCTTTGTTGAGGCAGCCATTTAAAGAACTGAGCTCATGGGCAGGCCCCTGATATGAGAATAATAAATACATTTAAAGAAATATGGTGATAATATGAAGTATGAATAAGAAATGTGGAGTTTGTTTTTGTTTTCCCCCATTAAGCTCAGTGTCTCCAACATGCTAGGCCAGAGTTTTAATACCAGTTACACTCACAGCACAAGACGTTATTTGTTAAAAGACCTGGACTGCTCTCTTAACATCCTATATTAGAGATTTGCCTAAACTGTAGCTCTTTTACAATTAGCTCTTTAAAGAGCTAATCCAATGTTAGCTCTTTAAAGATCAATGACATATTGGGGAAACAGCATAGTAAAGTGAGTCATTTTGTTAAATTAGTTATTTTGTAGTGTTATGGATAATCTAGTTGTAAACTAAAATTTTTTTAAATAATTAGAATTGTTAGTCGTAGGTAGGACTAGGCCATTCTACTTATATTCTTTATATTATATTCTTTATATTTCTTTATATTCCACTTCTTCATTCCCTTTGTTGCCTAAAGAAAAAAGAACACAAGAAAACCTTGTGAGCATCAGAGAGAGAGAGAGAAAGAGAGAGAGAGAGACAGAGAGAGAGAGAGACAGAGAGAGAGACAGAGAGAGAGACAGAGACAGACAGAGAGAGAGAGACAGACAGACAGACACAGAGACAGAGAGAGAGACAGAGACAGAGACAGAGAGAGAGATAGAGAGACAGAGAGATTGAGATTCTAAAATTAAAAACTTTATTTTATAGATTGCAAGTATATTGCCCTTTTATACTTTTAAAAAAAAAAAAAAGCATCAGAATTTCTTTTCTTAGCTTGGAAATAAAATAGACTACTTTGTTCTAACAGGCCATTGACCACAGATTTCGTCTAAGACTGTGGCCACTAAGAATCAATGCTAAGTGAGCAATAGGTAGTAGTTCCCCATGCCTGTATTTCAGTTCCACCAAACCAAATCCACACATTGCAATACACCAATGAAGGAAGATTTTCCTTTTTTTGTTTTATTTTTGAATTAAACTCTCAGTGTGCATTCTACTCTGCGTAAATGAACCATAGCAAAACCACACAACATCTTTATATATAACTTCCTTGAAAATACAGTTTGAAATGACTGTAACTGCTATCAATGAAAAATGAAAAAGGAATAACCTAAGAAATTCTGAGATATGTAAGAAATCAAGACTATTTTATGAGGAAAAACTAGCTCTAATGACTCTAATATATGATACACATAAAACCCTAATTCAATCGAGAATTCCTATCTTTAAAAAAAGGTAGATGAACCTCAAGACCATAATGTTAAACAAAATAAATGGGTCATACAAGCTTAAATATCATTTTCTCTTACACAAAAATTGTGGGATATAAATAAGGTGCAGAATAAAAGACAGATAAGGGGAAGGGAGGATTCTGATTCCATTAAAATAATTTTGAATTTTTGTTTTTGTTTTGATTTTTGTTTCTTTGAGACAGGGTCTTGCTATGCAGTACAGTTCAGGTTGGCTTTGAACTCATTATGTAGCCCAGGATATCCTCAAATCCACAGAGATTCTCCTGCCTCAACCCCCTAAGTGTTGGGATTATAATCATGTGCCACCACAACTCTTACACAAATAATTCAAAAGATAGTAAAGCAACATTGGACATCTAATCTTTCCTTTCCACTCTCCAGCCTCAGTCTCTCTCAGGGTTCCCCACCTCAATGTATGACAACAACATCCCCTCAAGGATAGAAATCATCCCTGATACCTCTCTACTTACCCTTGTGCCTGATCCATTCCCAAACCATATGGGTTTGCCTCCTGGATATCTCTCCAATCTGTCCATTACTGCCTTCTACCACCATTTTAAAACAAGCAATTATAATCTCTAGCCTGGACTACTGCAGGAATCTTGTCTTCTGAGATCCACTGTTTTGTTCTCCAATATAATCTCCAAATTGCAATCAGACAGGATTTTCACGATTAAAATCTGATATGACCTCTATCCCAATACTTGTGATCAAAAAAAGAAGCACTTAATCTGACAAGTTAATTCCTAATATTTCCTTGCTAAACAAAAAAATACTTACAAGTGAAGAAATTCACAGATAGTTCTCTGGGGACAGAGAGGACTCAGGGGTGCTGCAGTACCATAAAGGGAAAAGTCATGGTGTTTATTTTAAGTAAGCATTGAAAATGATAACTGAGTTAGATGAGACCGTGGATCTTTATATAGTTGGTTAAAATTATTCCCATTATTCACTGCTCAGGAAAAAATCTTAGATCTAATAAGACTGATATTCTGAGTGAGGGAAGTCGCTCAAGTTCATGGTCTTTTATCAGCTTCATCTGATGAGAACCATCTGTGATTAAACAACACTCACATCCAAATATCACTGTTTGAGGAAAATGTTCCTTTTATGTTACTCTCTCAATTAAGAAATAAAAACACATCAAATCTTCAAAATAGCTCCCTGAAGCCGTCATTCATTTGGGATCTGGAGAAATCATTCTTGCACTATCCCCACACATCACCTGCGCAGTCATTCTCAGTTCTATCTTTGGGCTCACAGTGGTTATACCTAAATCTATAATACCAGCCTAAATTCTCAATTTCATTGTTTTTTATCAGTTGATTTCACAAGTTTAATCTTAATTAAACATTGGTGCTTCTGTTCCTGGGCCTTTTGTTTCTAATAACTTTAGCTGTTTTTAACACCACAGTAAGCCCAGTTCTCTAAAAACTGTTTTATGTAAATACGTTTCCACTAATTTAGTGATTATCTAATGCAAATGGACTTCAGGAAAAAAAAGATTGAAAGTACATAAAGCACTAATAGCACTAAAACAATTGTAAAATAACTAAGGCTCAAAATACTGTTTCTGTTTATGAGCTTCAACAAGAATTATAAAATTATGAAATGAAATTGGATTATGTACTTCATTAAGCAAATGTTTTTTCAGTGCTTCTAACCATTATAGTTAAGTACTTTTCAGAAACTGCATTACTGTTACACATAAAAATTAAAATCAATTTATTTTTATTTTTTAGATGAAAGTGCCAAATCCTAACCACTAAACCAACAGGGAAGACAAACAGTAGATATTCTGCAAAAACAAAGTGAATAGAAGGTTTCAATAACAAAAAGTTCAGAGCTGGGAAATGAGTGCATCACTGATGAAACTGATTTAGCAGGTCATAGAAAACATTACAATTATGCTTGCAGGAGAAAAATAGAAAAAAGGAAATTTGCTCATACCCTCTTATGTTAGTCACTGCCCCATCGCTGAGACACAATACCCAGCACCTGCAACTTTGGCTTCAGTCCACAAGTTCATGGACTGTGCCCTCAGAGGTTTCTTGCCTGGCCTAATGGGCTTTCTTTTGAAATACAAGTGGAATCCTCCTGGCCTCAAAACTCTTGCATTTTGCATGCCTGGAAGCCCAACAATAGGTGAATGGTGCCAAGGTCTGCCACCAGCTTGAGCAGGAGCCGGGCCCTCTTGGATGATGGCTGCAGTAGTCTTCGAGCACCCAGATGACTGACCATTGTGAAACAAATCCCAGGGAACCAGTTCACTTGGCTGTACTTCTCAAATGAAGGCATTATAATTTTGCATCTTTGAGCCTGTGATAGGTGGAATCTTCCTGATTTCTGAGACATCTTCTAGGCATATTTTAAAAATCTGACTTCTTTTTAATGCTAATATTTAGGAACAAGGCTCCCCTTTTCCCCAACTTTGAAGGCACTTCCTTTCTGGCAAAACTGAAAAATTATTATATTTTCTGGCTGTGCTATTTGCTCCTGATTCGCACTGTACCTTTGGCTACCAGCAGCCAATTGTACCCATTCCACAGACTGAATGCTGGGCTGCCTTCAAATGTCCTCTGTCAGGGCTGGTGAGGTAGCTCAGCAGTCTAAAGTGCCTGGTTAGGCAAGCTTTGGCAGATTCAGGGGACTGCAGTTAAATCCCCAGCACCATATGCCATGCCAGTCCCGCCCTCAGGGAGGGTTGAGCTGGCCAAAAAAAAAACCCTGATTTTTTGTGCAATTGGCCTTCTGCCTGCCTCTCCAGCTCTACAGGTCTCATGCTTTCTAGATACAATCTTTATAACATTTATCTCTAATTGGGATGCGTTTCCTTACCTTCATTCTGCAGCTTCTATTTCTCCTTTAGCTCTCACACAAGAACCCCACTCTCAGCACAAAGTACATCATGTGTTACTATTGTCCTCTTACATGACATCCCACAGCACCCTATATTTTCCTTCGCAGCTAAATGCATACCCTAAGATCATTCATTTATAGCTGCCTCATCTCTACCCACCTTAACTCTGTGAAAGCAGGACAGCCATTTGGCTTACTACTATATCCCTAGCACAGTGTGTGATCTATTACAGACACTCAGGCCTTGGTTGAATAAATAAGAAAACACCTATTGAATGAATAATGATGCTTAATTCACTAGAAAGTCTATTGACTGGTACAAGAACAAAAAAGGGTATCAGGAAAGATGGTATCCAATGGAAATATTTAAAACATGGCAACAGGATGTATGTGGAAGGCAAAGTAAAAGAGGGCATGAAATATCGACCTTAGGTCTATTGTGCATGGCAAAAGGAGAGGAGCACTAAAATATGTAGGAAAGGTAAGGAGAGATATTTGGATGGAGAAATGATGGATTTGAATTTAGATGTGTTGATTAGAAATGACAGCTTCAGTCAGGTTGGAACTGTATGCATATGAATAGGAATATAGTTCTACAAGTTTGAAAAGAGGCTGAGATAAGAAATTGAGAACTTTTTAAAGCCCCCTCCCTTCTTTTTACTGGTGACTGAACCCAGGGTCTTTCCACTAAGCTATATTCCTAGCCCTTTCTTATTTTTGTTTTGAGAATGAGTCTTGCAAAGTCATTGAGTCCCCCAAGGGATGGATGGATAGATAGATAGATAGATAGATAGATAGATAGATAGATAGATAGATAGATAGATA